>NC_056740.1:225115110-225330110 GCF_019279795.1 Protopterus annectens
TAGTAAATCTTATTTTATTTAACAAAAACCAAAAATCAGTATTGACAGAACCTTCAGAAATTGAGCACTAATAAATTCAAAGATATGTGACTAGCACTTATAAATACAGAGAAAGTCTCTAGGCTAAGAGTTTAACACTGAATATCAATTAAGTGCAACACAGTAACCCCCACATACTGGAGAGAGAGAGAGAGAGAGAGAGAGAGAGAGACCACAGTACACTATGAAACAAATAAATAGGAAAATAAATAACTGCAGAGAGACACAGACCACAATATTCAATGAAGCAATTAAATGGATAGAAAAATAAAATGCAGTACAATATTTAACTCTGCAAGTTTTTACTTAACTGAGCTATTAATGCAGTTGATTGCAGGTATATAGGAGAAAGCCAAACAACTCAGATATTGTGCAGTAATAAATTGAAAGATATTTCACTAACACTTATTAATACAAAGAAACCCTCTAGGTTAAGATTTTAACAATTAATATCAATGAAGTGAAACACAATAATCCCCCTTACTGTAGAGAGAGAGAGAGAGAGAGAGAGAGAGAGAGAGAGAGAGACCACAGTACTCTATGAAACAAATAAATAGAAAAATAAACATCTTTTTCTTTTCTCAGCTAGTAATGCAGATGACTGTAGGTATAGAGCAGATAGACAAACAACTCATATATTGAGCAATAATAAATTTAATGATATGTGACAAAGACCTATAAATACAGAGAAACCTTTTTGTGTAAAAGTTAAACACTGAATATCAATGAAGTGAAACACAATAACTACAACTTACTGGAGAGAGAGAGAGAGAGAGAGAGAGAGAGAAAGAGAGAAAGACTACAGTATTTTATGAAACAAGTAAATAGAAAAATAAATAACTGCAGAGAGACACAGACCATAATATTCAGTGAAACAAATAGACAGAAAAATAAATTGCAGTACAAAATTTAACACTGCAAATTTGTACTTAACTGAGCTAGTAATGCAGTTGATTGTAGATATGTAGCTGAAAGCCAAACAACTCAGATATTGAGCAGTAATAAATTCAAAGATATGTGACTAACACTTATAAATACAGAGAAACCCTCTAGGCTAAGAGTTTTACACTGAATATCAATGAAGTGAAACACAATAACCCCCACTTACTGCAGAGAGAGAAAGAGTGATTGACCACGGTACTCTATGAAACAAATACATAGAAAAATAAATACCTTCAGAAAGACACAGAGCACAATATTCAATGAAACAATCAAATAGACAGAGAAATAAAATGCATTACAATCTTTAACACTGCAAGTTTATGTTTATCTCAGCTGATAATGCAGTTGATTGCAGGTATATATCAAAGAGCGAAATAACTCCAATACTGAGCATTAATAAATTCAAACATGTTTGACTAACACTTATAAATATGGAGAAACCCCATAGGCTAAGAGTTTAACACTGAATATCAATGAAGTGAAAAACTATAACCACCACTTACTGCACAGAGAAAGACCAGTATACTCTTTGAAACAAATAAACAGAAAAATAAATAACTGCAGAGAGACAAAGACCACAATATTCAATGAAACAATTAAATTGACAGAAAAATAAAATGCAGTACAATCTTTAACACTGCAAGTTTGTACTTAACTCAGCTAGTAATGCAGTTGATTGTAGGCATATTTCAGAAAGCGAAACAACTCAGCTATTGACCAGTAATAAAGTCAAAACTATTTGACTAACATTTATATAAACAGGGAAACCCTCTAGGCTAAGAGTTTAACCCTGAATATCAATGAACTGAAACACAATACCCCCTACTTACTACAGAGAGAGAGAGAGAGAGAGACCACAGTGCTCTATGAAACAAATAGAAAAATAAATAACTGCAGAGAGATACAGACCAGAATATTCAATGAAAGAATTAACTAGGAAAATAAAATGCAGTACAATCTTTAACATTGCAAGTTTACACTTAACTCAGCAAGCAATGCAGTTGATTGTTTGTAGTTAGCAGAAAGCCAAAGAACTCAGATATTGAGCAGTAATAAATTCAAAGATATGTGACTAACACTTATAAAAACAGGGAAACCCTTTAGGCCAAGAGTTTAACACTGAATATCAATGAAGTGAAACACAATAATCCCCACTTACTGCAGAGAGAGAGAGAGAGAGAGAGAGAGAGAGAGAGAGAGACCACAGTGCTCTATGAAACAAATAAATAGAAAAATAAATAACTGCAGTGTGACACAGACCAGAATTTTCAATGAAATAATTAAATAGAAAAATAAAAGGCAGTACAGTCTTTAACATTGCAAATTTGTGCTTACCATAACTAGTAATGCAGTTGATTGTTGGTATTTAGAAGAAAGCCAAACAACTCAGATATTGAGCAGTAATAAATTCACAGATATGGGAATAATGGGTATATATACAGAGAAACCCTGTAGGCTAAGATTTTAACAGCGAATATCATTGAAGTGTAACACAATAACCCCCAATTACTGCAGAGTGAGATAGAGAGAGAGAGAGAGAGAGAGAGAGAGAGTGACAGAGTGAGAGACAGAGACATCAGTATTCTATGAAAGGAAGAAATAGAAAAATAAATAAGTTCAGAGAGACACAGTCCACAATATTCAATGAAAGAATTAAATAGAAAAGAAAATGCAGTACAATCTTTAACACTTTACATTTGTACTTAACTCAATGAAGTGAAACACAATAACCCCCACTTACTGCAGAAAGAGAGAGAGAGACAGATAGAGTGAGAGATCACAGTACTCTATGAAACAATAAATAGAAAAATAAATATCTTCATAGAGACACTGAGCACAATATTCAATTAAACAACTAAATAGTCAGAAAAATAACATGCAGTACAATCTTTAACACTGCATGTCTGTACTTATCTCAGCTAGTAATGCAGATGATTGTAGGTAGATAGGGAGCCAAATAACTCATATATTGAGCAGTAATAAATTCAAAGATATGTGACTAACACTTATAAATACCAGAAACCCTCTAGGCTAAGAGTTTAACACTGAATATCAATGTAGTGAAACACAACCCCCCCTTACTGTAAAGAGAGAGAGAGAGATTGACAGACCACAGTATTCTATGAAACAAACAAATAGAAAAATAAATAACTGCAGAGAGACACGGCCCACAATATTCAGTGAAACAATTAAATAGGCAGAAAATACAATTCAGTACAACTTTTAACACCTAACGTTTGTACTTAACTCAGCTAGTAACACAGTTGATTGTAGGTATATAGCAGAAAGCCAAACAACTCAGATATTGAGCAATAATAAATTTAATGATATGTGACTAACACTTATAAATACAGAGAAACCTTCTTGGGTAAAAGTTTAACACTGAATATCAATGAAGTGAAACACAATAACCCCCACTTACTGCAGAGAGAGAAAGAGAGAAAGACTACAGTACTCTATGAAACAAATAAAAAGAAAAATAGATAACTGCAGAAAGTCACAGACCACAATATTCAGTGAATTAAATAGACAGAAAAATAAAATGCAGTACAAAATGTAACACTGCAAATTTGTACTTAACTTAGCTAGTAATGCAGTTGATTGTAGATATATAGCTGAAAGCCAAAAAACGCAGTTATTGAGCAGTAATAAATTCAAAGATATGTGACTATCATTTATAAAAATGAGAAACCCTCTATGCTAAGAGTTTAACACTGAATATCAATGAAGTGAAACACAATAACGCCCCTTACTGCAGAGAGACATAAAGAGAGAGAGAGAACAGTATTCTAGAAACAAATAAATAGAAAAATAAATAACTGCAGAGAGAGAGACAGCCATCAATATTCAATAAAACAATTAAATAGGTAGCAAATAAAATGCAGTACAATCATAAACACACATGTTTGTACTTAACTCAGTTATTAATGCAGGTGGTTGTTGGTATATAGCAGAAAGCCAAACAACTCATATATTAACCAGTAATAAATTCAAAGATATGTGACTAAGACTTATAAATACCAGAAACCCTCTACACTAAGAGTTTAACACTTATGAATGAAGTGAAACACAATAAACCCCCTTACTGTAGACAGAGAGAGGGAGAGAGAGAGAGAGAGAGAGAGAGACTGAGAGACCACAGTATTCTATGAAACAAATAAATAGAAAAATAAATAACTACAGAGAGACACGGCCCACAATATTCAGTGAAACAATTAAATAGGCAGAAAATAAAATGCAGTACAATCTTTAACACCTAACGTTTGTACTTAACTCAGCTAGTAATGCACTTGATTGTAGGTATATAGCAGAAAGCCAAACAACTCAGATATTGAGCAATAATAAATGTAATAATATGTGACTAACACTTATAAATACAGAGAAACCTTCTTGGGTATAAGTTTAACACTGAATATCAATGAAGTGAAACACAATATCCCCCACTTAGTGCAGAAAGAGGGAGAGAGAGAGAGACTACAGTACTCTATGAAACAAGTAAATAGAAAAATAAATAACTGCAGAGAGACACAGAACACAATATTCAGTGAAACAAATAGGCAGAAAAATAAAATGCAGTACAACATTTAACACTGCAAATTTGTACTTAACTGAGATAGTAATGCAGCTGATAGTAGATATATAGCTGAAAACCAAACAACTCAGTTACTGAGCAGTAATAAATTCAAAGATATGTGACTATCACTTATAATAGGTTCATAGGTTAGTAGATAAACCCTCTAAGCTAAGAGTTTAACACTGAATATCAGTGAAGTGAAATACAATAACCCCCTTACTACAGAGAAACAGAGACAGAGACACCGAGAGAGAGAGAGAGAGCAGTATTCTATGAAACAAATAATTAACTGCAGAGAGAGACAACCATCAATATTCAATAAAACAATTAAATAGGTAGCAAATAAAATGCAGTACAATCGTAAACATACATGTTTGCACTTAACTCAGTTATTAATGCAGGTGATTGTTGGTATATAGCAGAAAGCCAAACAACTTAGATATTGAGCAGTAATAAATTCAAAGATATGTGACTAACACTGATAAATACAGAGAAACCCTCTAGGCTAAGAGTTTTACACTGAATATCAATGAAGTGAAACACAATAATCCCGACTTACTGCAGATAGAGAAAGAGTGAGGGACCATGGTACTCTATGAAACAGATAAATGGAAAAATAAATACCTGCAGAAAGACACAGACCACAATATTCAATGAAACAATCAAATAGACAGAGAAATAAAATGCAGTGCAATCTTTAACACTGCAAGTTTGTGTTTATCTCAGCTGATAATGCAGTTGATTGCAGGTATATATCAAAAAGTAAAATAACTCAGATACTGAGCATTAATAAATTCAAACATGTGTGACTAACACTTATAAATATGGAGAAACCCCTTAGGCTAAGAGTTTAACACTGAATATCAATGAAGTGAAAAAAATAACCACCACTTACTGCAAAGAGAATGTCCATAATACTCTATGAAACAAATAAACAGAAAAAATAAATAACTGTAGAGAGACACAGACCACAATATTCAAAGAAACTATTAAATTGACAGAAAAATTAAATGCAGTACAATCTTTAACACTGCAAGTTTGTACTTAACTCAGCTAGTAGTGCAGTTGATTGTAGGCATATAACGGAAAGCCAAGCAACTTAGATATTGAGCAGTAATAAATTCAATGATATGTGACTAAAACTTATAAAAACTGGGAAACCCTCTAGGCTAAGAGTTTAATAATGAAAATCAATGAAGTGAAACACATTAACCCCCACTTACTGCAGAGAGACAGAGAGAGAGCCCACAGTGCTCTAAGAAACAAATAAATAGAAAAATAAATAACTGCAGTGGGCACAGACCACAATATTCAATGAAATAATTAAATAGAAAAATAAAATGCAGTACAATCTTTAACACTGCAAGTTTGCACTTCACTCAGCTAGTAATGCAGTTAATTGTTGGTATTTAGCAGAAAGCCAAACAACCCAGATATTGCACAGTAATAAATTCAAAGATATGTGACTAACGCTTATAAATACAGAAAAACCCTCTAGGTTAAGAGTTTAACACTGAATATCAATTAAGTGAAACACAATGATCCCCAATAACTGCAGAGAGAGATAGAGAGACCACAGTGCTCTATGAAACAAATAAATAGAAAAATAAATAACTGCAGAGAGACAGACCACAATATTCAATGAAAGAATTATATATACAGAAAAATAAAATGCAGTACAATCTCTAACTCTGCAAGTTTGAACTTAACTCAGCTAGTAATGGCATTGATTGTAGGTATACAGCAGAAAGCCAAGCAACTCAGAAATTGAGCACTAATAAATTCAAAGATATGTGACTAGCACTTATAAATACAGAGAAAGTCTCTAGGCTAAGAGTTTAACACTGAATATCAATTAAGTGCAACACAGTAACCCCCACATACTGGAGAGAGAGAGAGAGAGAGAGAGAGAGAGAGAGAGACCACAGTACTCTATGAAACAAATAAATAGGAAAATAAATAACTGCAGAGAGACACAGACCACAATATTCAATGAAGCAATTAAATGGATAGAAAAATAAAATGCAGTACAATATTTAACTCTGCAAGTTTTTACTTAACTGAGCTATTAATGCAGTTGATTGCAGGTATATAGGAGAAAGCCAAACAACTCAGATATTGAGCAGTAATAAATTCAAAGATATTTGACTAACACTTATTAATACAAAGAAACTCTCTAGGCTAAGAGTTTAACAATGAATATCAATGAAGTGAAACACAATAATCCCCCTTACTGTAGAGAGAGAGAGAGAGAGAGAGAGAGAGAGAGAGAGAGAGAGAGAGAGACCACAGTACTCTATGAAACAAATAAATAGAAAAATAAATATCTTCATAGAGACACTGACCACAATATTCAATGAAACAATTAAATAGACAGAAAAATAAAATGTAGTACAATCTTTAACACTGCAAATTTGTACTTATCTCAGCTAGTAATGCAGATGATTGTAGGTATATAGCAGATAGACAAACAACTCATATATTGAGAAGTAATAAATTCAAAGATATGTGACTAACACTTATAAATACCAGAAACCCTCTAGGCTAAGAGTTTAACACTGAATATCAATGAAGTGAAACATAATAGCCCCTTACTGTAGAGAGAGAGAGAGAGAGAGAGACAGAGATAGATTGAGAGACCACAGTATTCTATGAAACAAATAAATAGAAAAATAAATAACTGCAGAGAGACATGGCCCACAATATTCAGTGAAACAATTAAATAGGCAGAAAATAAAATGCAGTACAATCTTTAACACCTAACATTTGTACTTAACTCAGCTAGTAACTCAGTTGACTGTAGGTATATAGCAGAAAGCCAAACAACTCAGATATTGAGCAATAATAAATTTAATGATATGTGACAAACACCTATAAATACAGAGAAACCTTCTTGGGTAAAAGTTCAACACTGAATATCAATGAAGTGAAACACAATAACTACCACTTACTGACTACAGTACTCTATGAAACAAGTAAATAGAAAAATAAATAACTGCAGAGAGACACAGACCACAATATTCAGTGAAACAAATAGACAGAAAAATAAATTGCAGTACAAAATTTAACACTGCAAATTTGTACTTAACTGAGCTAGTAATGCAGTTGATTGTAGATATATAGCTGAAAGCCAAACAACTCAGTTACTGAGCAGTAATAAATTCAAAGATATGTGACTATCACTTATAAAAATGAGAAACCCTCTATGCTAAGAGTTTAACACTGAATATCAATGAAGTGAAACACAATAACCCCCCTTACTGCAGAGAGACAGAGAGAGAGAGAGAGAGAGAGAGAACAGTATTCTATGAAACAAATAAATAGAAAAATAAATAACTGCAGAGATTCAGCCATCAATATTCAATAAAACAATTAAATAGGTAGCAAATAAAATGCAGTAGAATCGTAAACCTACACATTTGTACTTAACTCAGTTATTAATGCAGGTGATTGTTGGTATATAGCAGAAAGCCAAACAACTCAGATATTGAGCAATAATAAATTTAATGATATGTGACAAACACCTATAAACACAGAGAAACCTTCTTGGGTAAAAGTTTAACACTGAATATCAATGAAGTGAAACACAATAACCACCACTTACTGCAGAGAGAGAGAGAGAGAGAGAGAGAGAGAGAGAGAGAGAGAGAGAGAGAGAGAGAGAGAGAGACTACAGTACTCTATGAAACAAGTAAATAGAAAAATAAATAACTGCAGAGAGACACAGACCACAATATTCAGTGAAACAAATAGACAGAAAAATAAATTGCAGTACAAAATTTAACACTGCAAATTTGTACTTAACTGAGCTAGTAATGCAGTTGATTGTAAGTATATAATAGAAAGCCAAATAACTGAGATATTGAGCAGTAATACATTCAAAGATATGTGACTAACACTTATAAATACAGAGGAACCCTCTAGGCTAAGAGTTTAACACTGAATATCAATGAAATGAAACACAATAACCCCCACTTACTGGAGAGAGAGAGAGAGAGAGAGAGAGAGAGAGAGAGAGACCACACTACTGTATGAAACAAATAAATAGAAAGATAAATAACTGCAGACAGACACAGACCACAATATTCAATGAAACAATGAAACAGACAGAAAAATAATATGCAGTACAATCTTTAACACTGCAAGTTTGTACTTAACTGAGCTAGTAATGCAGTTGATTGTAAGTATATAGCAGAAAGCCAAACAACTGAGACATTGAGCAGTAATACATTCAAAGATATGTGACTAACACTTATAAATACAGAGAAACCCTCTAGGCTAAAAGTTGAACACTAAATATCAATGAAGTGAAATACAATAACCCCCACTTACTGCGGAGAGAGAGAGATACCAGAGTACTCTAAGAAAGAAGGAAATAGAAAAATAAGTAAATGCAGAGAGACACAGACCACAATATTCAATTAAACAATTAAATCGACAGAAAAATAAAATGTAGTACACTCTTTAACACTGCAATTTTGTACTTAACTCAGCTACCAATGCAGTTGATTGTAGGCATATAGCTGAAATCCAAACAACTCAGATACTGAGGATTAGTAAAGTCAAAGATATGTGACTAGCACTTATAAAAACAGGGAAACCCTGTAGGTTAAGAGTTTAATGCTGAATATCCATGAAGTGAAACACAATAACCCCTACTTACTGCAGAGAGAGAGAGAGAGAGAGAGAGATAGATAGAGAGAGGGAGGGAGAGAGAGAGAGACCATAGTTATCTGTGAAACAAATAAACAGAAAAATAAATAACCGCAGAGAGACACAGACCACAATATTTAATGAAACAATTAAATGGGCAGAAAAATAAAATGCAGTACAATTTTTAACGCTGCAAGTTTGTACTTAACTCAGCTAGTAATGGTGTTGATTGTAGGTATATAGCAGAAAGCCAAACAACTGAGATATTGAGCAGAAATAAATTCAAAGATATGTGACTACCACTTATAAATATAGAGAAACCCTCTAGGCTAAGAGTTTAACACTGAATATCAATGAACCGAAACAGAATTACCACCACTTACTGCAGAGAGGGGGAGAGAGAGAGACCACAGTACTCTATGAAACAAATAAATAGAAAATTAACTGCAGAAAGATGCAGACCACAATATTTAATGAAACAATTAAATAGACAGAAAAATAATATGCAGTGTGATGCCCGTGCCCTTGCACAGCAATCAAGGAGCCTCAATCCTCACCTCTAACACCAGAGAGGGTGTCTCATATATGAGGTAAGGATAACAAATACACACAGTAAAGTGCAATTTTCCTTAAGAGCACACAGAGATCACAGTCAGTCTGGGTCTGGTCGCTCCCTTACTCTCCAGATCCCCAATAAGACTCCCCACTGGTACAGCTATAGGGTCCAGATTTCAGCCTAGCTGGGCAAGCTAATTTCTCCAGCACCCTCTCTGTCCAACCAGTGCTTCATGTCCCTGCCCAAGTAGCTGACACACATACTTTGAGATAAGCTTTTACAACCACACAGACACTCCTGGGGAAGGCTGGCACAGGTTCTCCAGCTGCACCACCTTTTCCAGACTATATGGTAGTACCACTTTCCACCACCCAGCTAATATTTATCATAGGTTAGTACTAAGCTAACTGCTCTTGCGAGCCATTTTAAGCCTAGTCAATTATCCCTTGTGAGACTCAAACCCTGCACCTTGTGTTTGTAAGGTAAACACCTTAACCATTAGGCTACCCTCCCAACCCAGCTACCCAAATGCCCTTTAAAGGGTATCCAATTATTACTGTGCAATAGTATTATCCAATTGGTAAGTGTGACTAATCAGTCAAAGCTTATTTGGTGTGACTTGGACAGTAAACTCTATAAATATGCAATGCACTCTAAAACTTAAATTATATCTACACAAACCAGTTACAGTTAAAAGGTTTTAAAATATTTAATAATAAATAATTAAAACCACAAGACAATACTTTCTACTACACAGTCAGTGCTAGTCAAGCATTCAGAGATCTCACAGAAATACTTAAAATAATTCAGTAGTACAGTACTGACATCACAGAAAAACACTTAGTCTAATCTTTCTAGCTTCTAGCTATCCCTAAAAGAAAACACAAGTCTAAGATAACTTATATAATAAAACAGAGTGTTGTGAGTTGGATTATCAAGACAAAAATGCTTAATGCCTTCTGATTCTCTCTGTTTAAATTGAAACTGCAGTTCTGATAAACATTACATCATTTCTTTTTCACTTTCCTGGAGTTCCTAGGCTAGGCTACACATTAACTGCATTTACATTTTTAACATCTCCCTTTTCTTATCTTGCAGCTGGTCAGGAACAGAGCAATACAAATACATTTGCATGTTTAAATCTAGGGATGTAACTCTTGGTTAAAACAATAGATAGAATTTCTTCATCTAGACTTTTCAGCACCATTGTCTACTTCAAAGGGTCACCACATGCTTACTTTGGTCAGTATAGTGCACTGCTGTCACATTTATTTCCAGCTCCACATGCAACAGTATTTATTTACATTTAAGACAACAAGCCTGTAGTTTAAATTTATATTTACAAATGACAGAATTGTTTGCACAATTCTATCTGGCTAGGCTGGCAGCCTTCACCCTTCTCTACCAGTCTTCACATGCAGTACAATCTTTAACACTGCACATTTGTACTTAACTCAGCTAGCAATGCAGTTGATTAAAAGTATATAGCAGAAAGGCAAACAACTCAGATATTGAGCAGTAATAAATTCAAAGATATGTGACTAACACTTATAAATATAGAGAAAACCTCTAGGCTAAGAGTTTAACACTATATATCAATGAAGGGGAAACACTATAACCCCCACTTAATGCAGAGGGAGAGAGAGAGAGAGAGACCACAGTACTCTTATGAAACAAATAAATAAAAAAATAAATAACTGCAGAGAGACACAAACCGCAATATTCAATGAAACAATTAAATAGACATAAAATAAAATATAGTACAATTGTTAACACTGCAAGTTTGTGCTTATCTCAGCTAGTAATGCAGTTGATTGCTGGTATATAGCAGATAGCCGAATAACTCAGATATTGAGCAGTAATAAATTTAAAGATATGTGACTAACACTTATAGATACAGAGAAACCCCTTAGGCTAAGAGTTTAACACTGAATATCAATGAAGTGAAACACAATAACCCCTACTTACTACAGACAGACAGACCCAGTACTCTATGAAACAAATAAATAGAAAAATAAATAGCAGCAGAGAGACACAGACCACAATATTCAATGAAACAAATAGAACAATAAAATGCAGTACAATATTTAACACTGCAAGTTTGTACTTAACTTAGCTAGTAATGCAGTTGATTGTAGGTATATAGTAGAAAGCCAAACAACTCAGATATTGAGCAGTAATAAATTCAAAGATATGTGACTAACACTTATAAATAAAGAAAAAACATCTATGGTAAGAGTTTAACACTAAATATCAATGAAGTGAAACACAATAACCCCCACTTACTGCCGAGAGAGGGAGAGTGCAAGAGAGAGAGAGAGAGAGAGAGAGAGAGAGACCATGGTGTTCTAAGAAACAAATAAATGGAAAAATAAATAACTGCAGAGAGACACAGACCACAATATTCAGTGAAACAATTAATTAGACAGAAAATTAAAATGCAGTACAATATATTACTGGTATAGGGAGAGAGCTAGCTGATATGATGGAGAGAAGGAAGGTTGATATATTGTGTGTACAAGAGACCAGATGGAAATGGAGTAAGGCCGGGTGTATAGCATGTGGGTTCAAATTGTTCTATCATGGTGTGACTGGTAGGAGAAATGGGTTTGGGGTTATCCTGAAGGAACAGTATGCCAAGAGTGTTTTGGAGGTGAAAAGAGTGTCGGATAGAGTGATGTTTATGAAGCTGGAAATTGATGGTGTAATGAAGAATGTTGTTAGTGCATACGCTCCACAAGTTTGGTGTGCGATGGATGAAAAAGAAAAATGTTGGAGTGAGTTGGATGAAGTGGTGGTGAGTGTACCCAAGGGTGAGAGACTGATAATTGGAGTGGACTTCAATGGGCATGTTGGTGAAGGGAACAGAGATGATGAGGAAGTAATGGGCAGGTATGGTGTTAAGGAGAGGAATGCAGAAGGTCAGATGGTAGTGGATTTTGCGAAAAGGATGCACATGGCTGTGGTGAATACAAATTTTAAGAAGAGGGAGGAGCATATGGTGATGTACAAGAGTGGAGGAAGATGCACACAGGTGGATTATATCCTATGCAGGAGGGCCAGTCTGAAGAAGATTGGAGACTGTAAAGTGGTGACAGGGGAAAGTGTAGTTAGGCAGCATAGAATGCTGGTCTGTAGGATGATGTTGGTGATCAAGAAGAGGAGGACAAGTGTGAGAGCAGTGCCAAGGATCAAATGGTGGAAGTTGATAAAGGATGATTGTGAGGTGGAGTTCAAGGAAGAGTTAAAAAATGCACTGGGGGCAGTGAAGAGATACTGAATGGCTGGGGAACTACAGCAGAGATGGTAAGGGAGACAGCTAGAAATTTGCTTGGTGTGACATCTGGACAGAGGAAGGAGGACAAGGAGACCTGGTGGTGGAATGAGGAAGTACATAAGAGTATACACAGGAAGAGGCTGGTGAAGAAGAAGTGGGATTGTCAGAGAGATGAAGAAAGTAGACAGGAGTATAAGGAGATGAGGAGCATGGCAAAGAGAGAGGTGGTGAAGGCTAAGGATAAGGCATAAGGAGAGTTGTATGAAAGGATGGACACTAAAGAGGGAGAAAAAGGACCTGTATTGATTGGCTAGACAGAGGGTCTGAGCTGGGAAAGATGTGCAGCAGGTAAGGGTGATAAAGGATAGTGAGGGAAATGTACTCACAAGTGAGGGGAGTGTGTTGAGCAGATGGAAAGAGTACATTGAGGGGCTGATGAATGAAGAGAATGAGAGAGAGAGAGAGAAGGTTGGATGATGTGGGGATAGTGAATCAGGAAGTGAAACAGATTAGCAAGGAGGAAGTAATGACAGCTATGAAGAGGATAAAGAATGGAAAAGCTGTTGGTCCAGATGACATACAAGTGGAAGCATGGAGGTGCTTGAGAAATGTCAGTGGAGTTTTTAACCAGATTGTTTAATGTAATCTTGGAAAGTCAGAGGATGCCTGGGGAGTGGAGAAAAAGTATTTTGGTACCTATCTTTAAGAATAAGGGTGATGTACAGAGCTGTAGTAACTACAGAGGGATAAAACTGATGAGTCACAGCTTGAAGTTATGGGAAAGAGTAGTGGAAGCTAGGTTAAGAAGGGAGGTGATGATTATTGATCATCAGTATGATTTCATGCCAGGAAAGAGCACTACACATGTGATGTTTGCTCTGAGAGTGTTGATGGAGAAATATAGAGAAGGTCAGAAGGAGTTGCATTGTGTCTTTGTGGACTTGGAGAAAGCATATGATAGGGTGCCTAGAGATGAGTTGTGGCACTGTATGAGGACATTAGGAGTGGCAGAGAAGTATATAAGTGTGGTACAGGATATGTATGAGGGTAGTGTGACAGTGGTGAAGTCTGCAGTGGGAGTGACAGATGCGTTTAAGGTTGAGGTGGGATTACATCAAGGATCAGCTCTGAGCCCTTTCTTATTTGAAATAGTGATGGACAGGTTGACAGATGAGATCAGACAGAAGGCCCCATGGACTATGATGTTTGCAGATGACATTTTGATCTGTAGTGAGAGTAGGGACCACATTGAGGAGACCCTGGAGAGGTGGAGATATGCTCTAGAGAGGAGAGGAATGAAGGTCAGCAGGACTAAGACAGAATATATGCGTGTGAATGAGTGGGAGGACAGAGGAATGGTGAGGATGCAGGCAGTAGAGTTGACAAAGGTGGATGAGTTTAAGTACTTGGGATCAACAATTCAGAATAATGGTGAGTGTGTAAGAGAGGTGAAGAAGAGAGTACAGGCATGGTGGAATGGGTGGAGAAGAGTGTCAGGAGTGATTTGTGACAGATAGGTATGAGTAAGAGTGAAAGGGAAGGTCTATAAGAGGGTAGCAAGACCAGCTATGTTGTATGAGTTGGAGATGGTGGCATTGACAAAAAGGCAAGAGTCAGAGCTGGAACTGGCAGAGTTTAAGATGTTAAGATTTGCTCTGGGTGTGACAAGGATGGACAGGATTGGGAATCACTATATTAGAGGGTCAGCTCAGGTTGGACGGTTTGGAGACAAAGTCAGAAATGTGAGACTGCATTGGTTTGGACATGTGCTGTGGAGGGATGCTGGGTATATTGGGAAAAGGATGCTAAGGATGGCGCTGCCAGGTAAGAGGAAAAGAGGAAGGCCTAAGATAAGGTTTAGGGATGTGGAGAGAAAGGACATGCAGGTGGTTGGTGTGACAGATCAAGATGCGGAGGATAGGAAAAAATGGAAACAGATGATCTGCTGTGGTGACCCCTAATGGGAACAGCCAAAAGAGAAGAAAAGAAAGTACAATATTTAACACTGCAAGTTTGTACTGAATTGAGGTAGTAATGCAGTTGATTGTAAGTATATAGCAGAAAGCCGAACAACTCAGATATTGAGCAGTAAAAAATTCAAAGATATGTGACTAACAATTATAAAAACAAGAAACCCTTTATACTAAGAGTTTAACACTGAATATCAATGAAGGGAACACAATAACCCTACCCCTTACTGCAGAGAGAGAGAGAGAGAGAGAGAGAGAGAGAGAGAGGCAGCAGTATTATATGAAACAAATAAAGAGAAAAATAAAACTGCAGAGAGAGACAACCCACAATATTCAATGAAACATTTATATAGGCAGAAAATAAAATGCAGTAAATCTTTAACACTACACGTTTGTACTTAACTCAGCTATTAATGCAGGTGATTGTAGGTATATAGCAGAAAGCCAAACAACTCAGATATTGAGAAGTAATAAATTCAAAGATATGTGACTAACACTTATAAATACAGAGAAACCCTCTAGGCTAAGAGTTTAACACTAAATATTAATGAAGTGAAACACAATAACCCCCACTTACTATAGAGAGGGAGAGAGAGAGAGAGAGAGAGAGAGAGAGAGAACGAACAGTACTGTATGAAACAAATAAATTGAAAAATAAATAAATGCAGAGAGACACAGACCACAATATTCAATGAAACAATTAAATAGACAGAAAAATCAAATGCAGTACGATCTTTAACACTGCAAGTTTGTACTTAACTCAGCTAGCAATGCAGTTGATTGTAGGTATATAGCAGAAAGTCAAACAACTCAGATATTGAGAAGTAATAAATTCAAAGATATGTGACTAACACTTATAAATACAGAAAACTCCTTAGGCTAAGAGTTTAACACTGAATATCAGTGAAGTGAAACACAGTAACCCCCACTTACTGCAGAGAGAGAGAGAGAGGGAGAGAAAGAGAGAGAGACACCACAGTACTCTATGAAACAAATAAATAACTGCAGAGAGACACAGATCACAATATTCAATGACACAATTGAATAGAGAAATAAAATGCAGTACAATCTTTAACACTGCAAATTTGTACTTAACTCAGCTAATAATGCAGTTGATTGTAGGTATATAGCAGAAAGCCAAACAACTCAGATATTGAGCAGTAATAAATTCAAAGAAATGTGACTAAGACTTATAAATACCTAGAAACTCTCTAGGTTAAGAGTTTAACACCGAATATCAATTAAGTGAAACAGAATAACCCCCTCTTACTGAGGAGAGAGAGAGAGAGAGAGAGAGAGAGAGAGAAAGACCACAGTACTCTATGAAACAAATAAATAGAAAGATAAATAACTGCAGAGAGACATAGACCAGAATATTCAATGAAATAATTAGGCAGAAAAATAAAACTCAGTGCAATGTTTAACACTGTAAGTTTGTACTTAACTCAGCTACCGATGCAGTTGATTGTATGTATATAGCAGAAAGCCAAATAACTCAGATATTGAGCAGTAATGAATTCAAAGAAATGTGACTAAGACTTATAAAAACAGGGAAACCCTCTAGGCTAAGAGTTTAACACTGAGTATCAAAGAAGTGAAACACTACAACCCCCACTTACTGCAGAGGGAGAGAGAGAGAAAGAGACCACTGTACTCTATGAAACAAATAAATGGAAAAATAAATAACTGCAGAGAGACACAGAGCACACTATTCAATGAAACAATTAAATAGACAGAAAAATAAAATGTAGTACAATCTTTAACACTTCAAGTTTGTACTTAACTCAGGTAGTAATGCAGTTGATTGTAGGTATATAGCAGAAAGCCAAGCAATTCAGATATTGAGCAGTGATAGCATAATGAGAGTTCACTTGTCAAGCAGTGGAAGAAGGGCTGTATGCCAAACACAAACATTATCACAGTGGCATAGCACTATGATTTTTTGCTTTCCAATATAAACTTGTTCTTCCCAGAGTTACTAACTGTCATCATACAATTGCATCATTTCAGTGTACATATTTTATTAAATAACTCAGCTATGCATGCCCAAATAATCATTATCACTTACTACATAGGGTCTATCAGTCAAATACCATTTATACAGAAACAATAAGAAAAAACTCCTCTTTTTGACCCCCTGCTATGAATTCTGAAAGGCTGTTGTTATAATTTTTAATATTCAAAGCTTTGGAGGTATGCTATATATAGCACTGAGCAAGACTGATACCCATCACCCAATGAAATCATAGAAACTATTTGCAGCATTGTCACTCTGATAGTAGTGGTATTTGTAGTTGTTGTAGTATTATATTAGTTAGTAGTAGTTTCAGTAGTTGTAGTAGCTGTAGTAGTAGTGGTAGTAGTAGTTGTAGTAGTTGTATTAGTAATAATAGTATCAGTAGTTGTAGTTGCTGTAGTAGCAGTGGTAGTAGTAGTTGTAGTAGTTGTATTAGTTATCAGTAGTATCAGTAGTTGTAGTAGCTGTAGTAGTCGTGGTAGTAGTAGTTGTAGTAGTTGTATTAGTTAGTAGTAGTATCAGTAGTTGTAGCTGTAGTAGTAGTGGTAGTAGTAGTTGTAGTTGTATTAGTTAGTAGTAGTATCAGTAGTTGTAGTAGCTGTAGTAGTAGTGGTATTTGTAGTTGTAGTAGTTATATTAGTTACTAGTAGTATCAGTAGTTGTAGTAGCTGTAGTAGTAGTAGTGGTAGCAGTAGTTGTAGTAGTTGTATTAGTTAGTAGTAGTATCACTAGTTGTAGTAGCTGTAGTAGTAGTTGTAGTTGTATTAGTAGTAGTAGTATCAGTAGTTGTAGTTGCTGTAGTAGTAGTGGTAGTAGTAGTAGTTGTAGTAGTATTAGTTAGTAGTAGTATCAGTAGTTGTAGTAGCTGTAGTAGTAGTAGTTGTAGTAGTATTAGTTAGTAGTAGTATCAGTAGTTGTAGTAGCTGTCGTAGTAGTGGTGGTAGTAGTTGTAGTAGGTGTGTTAGTGGTAGTATCAGTAGTTGTAGTAGCTGTAGTTGTAGTAGTAGTAGTAGTAGTAGTTGTAGTAGTTGTAGTAGTAGTTGTACTAGTCAGTCATTGATTTAATCATATCTGAATTGATTTGCAATAGCATCTGACCCTGCCACTTCCTTTTCTGCAATTTTAATGTTTTATTTATGCACAGTGTTACCATATTGGTTTGATATCTAAACTGCAGAATGTGATTGATATTAGTATCAAGCTATTAGATAACGTATGTAACAGATACATAAAATCTGAGTGTTTATCACATAAGTCTAGATACAGCAACATGGTACAGCTTCCCATCTCACTCCCACTGCATTGACATTATAAATTATATAGAGTGGACTAGATACTTGCATTTTCACCAACTTTGAACTGCTAGTATGGACTACAACTTGGAAATTACTTAACAAGAAATTGATTTAGTCAAATTATTCAATTTAAATGCTTAAGACATACATCACTGAAGCTTTACCATCAGTAGACAACAAGGATAATACAGGACTGAGTTGTTAGTTGTTATTTAGAAGTCCATAACATTGCAAAACCCTCCATAGCAAGAAAAAAACAGAGTAACCATGAAATAATGGCTTAGCTTAATCAAACTAAATGCTAGAAGCTTCTGTAATAAAATTGCACAATTTCAGGGTTAGTTATGTGAACTAAAACAACTAAAACTTCCCATTCTGGTAGTATCAGAGAAATGCCTTACACCATACACAATTTACTTTGAGCTGATCTAGCTAATCTATATATATAGTGAAGAGTACACTGGAAAAAAAGTAATAGAAGGGTAACGGCTCTTGTAGTGTTGTGCAGTAAAAACACATGGCTTGGAATCCAGTGTCTAATTCTCAAGGGGAGAAAAGACTAGAAATGGTGTGGGAATTGTAGTGATGGGGGGAGGACAGACTAGAAATAGTGTGAGAATTGTGGTGATGGAGAAACTTCATAAGACAGTGAGGAATGCTGTAAGAATTAATGACAGACTAATGGCAGTTAGGTTACAGTTTAAGAATAGGGCACTATTCATAACCTCAGCCTATGGCTCACAGCAGTGTTGTGATAGTGAGGACAAGAGTGCATACAGACAGCAGTTGTAGGGCCTACTAGATAAAGCAAACAGAGGTAATCTAGAAAGCTAGAGTCAAAAGGTAACACGACTAACAAGAAACAGAGTACAAAGGATTAGTTCAGATAAAATCAGTTAAGCTAGCAGATCGTGGAGCTTTTCTTTCTTTGATGCCCTCCCTGTGGGATGATTAAAGGTGCCTTGCTGACGTTACAAGTAGTTTACTCAGTTAAGTAGGTAGATGAATGAGTGTTCTTGCTCTAAGGATTAGACATGCAAGCTTAAGTGATTTTATCTAGACTAATCCTTTGTACTCTGTTCCTACTAGATAAAGCAGGACAACATGAGTTGGTGCTAATAATGGGTGACCTGAATGCACATATTGGGACAGATAGAACACAACATGGGGACTGTCTGGGTTCACATGGGTGGGGCAACATGAATAAAGAAGGAGAGGCCATTCTAGACTTCTGTCTAGCAAATGGTTTGATGTTGCCAACACATGGTTTGGCAAGAGAGACAGTCACAAGATCGCATAAAGAGTGGCTAACATGAAACTTAGGTAGACTTCCTCCTAGTAAGGAAAGAGCACTGGACTTTCTCCTAGTAAGGAAAGGGCACTGGTGTCCTATCAGTGATTGCAAATTCATCCCCTGTGAAACAGTTGGCCCACAGCATAAATCATTGATTGCCACAATCAGCTGCAAGCAGTGGTCAAATAAGGCTCTAAAGTCAACAGACACCAGGCTGAAGACCTGGAAGTTGACTGGAGAGAAAGTACAAGAGTTCAAGGAATTACTCAGGCCTCTAACACCTCAAGAAGAAGAGGAAATAGGTGGAGTTGAAGAAATATGGAAGCACCTCAAAACAGCACGTGTGAGGACTACAGAAAAGATATGTGGCTGAGCCAGGTAAGGAAAAAATGTACACAGGCAAAGCTGGTGCTGAAATGCAGAAATCCAGGAAGTCATCAAAAGAAAGAAGGAGTATAGGAAAAAGTGGGAGATAGAAAGCCATACATTGTCCACTGTAGTATAAACTGTCTGTCCAATAGATCCCAAGTTCTGAAAGTTGCTAGTTCCCTCTCTGAATGTAAAATTGTAACTAGTGAGTACTGGGCCTTCTCCTTCTTGTTATTTTTATTTTGCAGACATCCAAAACAATATCCCAGATATGTGGTTGACCACATCTGCTGATGACTGTAGACTAGGCAGTGTTATCTACTCCTCCATTGATACAAAACAGCTCCAGCAAGGAGATAAATATGCATATAGATGTTATATCACAAACAGTCCTAAACTAAATGGAAAAAAGTGCAGGACAGTAGTGTTTAGCAGAAATGTTGCTCCCAACTCATATGTTATAAACGGCATTCCCCTTCAGGCAGCTACAGTCATAAGAGACCTAGGGACTTCAGAACCAAAGTTCCACGCAACAAACAGACAGACCACAAATGGAAACATCAATACCAGGTAATGGTTAGGACTTCGGTTAAGCAACCACTTCCAAAACATTTTCAAAATTTTAATGATACGCCATGTGATCATTTTTATCAAGTATAATGAAAAGCAAGAGTTAATTTGGCAATTGAGGTTAGAGTCATATAAACATCCAGAGTTAAATGATAGCATAAGTATAGCCCCTTTATTGAAACTTAAATCCCTGGCTAGGTTATATAAATTGACAGGGTGGGGTTGTATATATTTTGACTAGAGATGTTACTGGTTAGTTATCACTGTTATTAATTATTATTTTTATTCAGATATTTTTTATTAAATATTTTTTATTTTAACATTTGCTTTTTTTTTGATTGCATGATGCTGTTCTTTATATGGATGCAAATGTATATTATACTTGTTTAAGAAAATGATCACATGGCGTATCATTAAAATTTTGACAAGGTTTTTCGAAGTGGTTGCTTAACTGAAGTCCTAACCTGTAGCTGGTATTGCTGTTTCCATTTGAGACTGAGGGACTTACATGAATAACTCTGAGTCTCTCGTTCAATCATCATGTTTCCACCATAGCAAGGAAGCTTCCAGTGAATTTCCAAGAGAATATCTTTGCGATCCAAATTAGTCATCTTAGCAGCGTATTCTCATCATACTCATCATCGCATGCAACATCCGCTTTAGTACCAATCCAAGCATGTTGCTCAACTGAAAGGCTAATAACTTAGAAAATGCAAGGTCTTAAATAACTACTCAATAAGGTTAGTACACCTCTCCTTGTGCTCAGTAGCCTACACGCTGCAGAGAAGTGACCTGTGTCTCACCTTTTCTAGCCATGAAAGACCCAGTCCTATTCCACCTCCTATTGCTTCATAAAATAAGTGGTTCTAAAAACACCAAGGACCTAAAACTACACCAACAAAGAAATGAGACTCCCCGGAGGGATAGGGTCCTAACTGCATGACTTGCCTAGCCTATGGAATAAGTTACCACTGCAGGTCAAAGTGCTACTTTCTGCTACCATTCTGACTGGATGGATAGGCACAAATTCCCATCAGTATTATTATGCACAACCAAACTTGATTTGGGAGCTGAGCTCCTCTATTAAGTGCTTGGAAAGTGTGACAAAATCTTTAAAGTGTCTCCTTAAAGGTGTATATGGCTAGACATCTTATGGTCCCCACCATCACTTGCCTACTATGTTCCCCCTGTTCTTAATCAATGTGGAGCATGTTATTCTCTGTTCAAACACATCAGGTTTGTTTTCTGGAATACTGAATTTAGCTTGAGGCTCATCAGGATCTACTTGAATGCATCTCCAGTTTCACCTAACTATGGCATCATCTTCTCTTCGCACCATGTAAGACCTCATTTCATTACTTTTCTGTACTGCAACACCTGCTCTATGTCCCACTTTTCTCCCCCTCTAACCTTAGGTGCACTTGTTAGCCTGGTGGAAGGATAGATAGTGGTTGTGTTTAGTAACATGTATCATGGAACATTTTGCATGAAATTTTAGCTTATTGTTTATTCTGTTTAATTGAATTGTACAGAAGTGTTTTTGTCTCAGGCTTTTACTGTAATATTAGCACACTTGTCCTTATTGTCATCCAAGCATTAGCTGCATAGGACATAGGATTTACTCCTGTGGCACTATATGGAGTAGCTCAATATGACATGAGGGATCTGTGAGGATCAGATTGTATTAATATAATTTAAGCCATTTGACCCATAGTTTCAATACTTGATTGAGGATAGTGAAGATTTGATGCAGTATGTGTAAAATCACAACTATCAACACACTGTTAGAAGTCAGTGGACATGGATTATGTGCCATTGCCTGTATCCAGTGCAGTAGTTCATGGTCTTGAACATGGCTATTATTTAACGGCTCATCACAGTCACGTGCATAATAGTCCACAACTATGAGGTAGTTTTTGCCTTCAAACTCACACGAGTCAGTAGCTATCTTTTGCCAAAGACCTTGTGTTGGTTTTATTGGCTCTTTCCTTACAGATGGTATATGGAAAATATAGAACTGGTACTATGATACAAGCTTTGCAATATCTTGGTTGATACTTAATACAGGGTTGGGAGGGTGGCCTAATGGTTAAGGTGTTTGCCTTACAAACACAAGGTGCAGGGTTTGAGTCTCACAAGGGATAACTGGCTAGGCTTACAATGGATCGCAAGGGCAGTTAGCCTAGTACTAACCTATGAACTTGTCCAACATGCTTGCATTTTAACTTTTCATTGACATTTTGTGAGACCTTGATGCTCTTAGTGTATTTGATGTAGCATTTCAGCATGTTGTGTTGAGGGGGCTGCTGTTCTGACTTGATACTGTTAGATATTGCTTATTACATCTACTTCAATAATTACATTTTATTTTTTTCCTACAACATTTTTATTTATTTATTGACATTTATTGACATTTGATTACCAGAAAAGTCTGACTGGGTAGAAACCCATTTTCAGCCGAGGGCCAGGGAGTAAATCTCCAAATTATAACAAAACTTTTTAAGAAAAATAATTTTACAATCTTCAAAAATAAAATAAAAACATCTGTAGCTTAAATAATTATAACAAGTTAGACGTAATATAAAAACATTGGTTAAGAATCAATACCAGTTATATGACAATAATTTAATATTTCGGGAAATGTTAGACAGTTTGTTGAGAAATTAAAGGTAAGTAAGGCTAATACAAACAGGAATTGCAACATGAAGTGAGGGGAAAAAGGCTTATGGTATATTTAGACAGAAAGCCAAGGAAGATAATTTGATAGATACAAGGAAGTAAGTGAAGAAGGGAGAGTAAGGAGGTGTACTGAATGAAAAGGTACTTGTTCACATTTAGGGGCATAGGTTATCCTGGTTTTGAGTAAGAACAGAGCCAGATAATACCAAAGATAAAGCTGTGTAGTATGCTGGTAGTGACTGGGAGGTAAGGAGAGAACATGGACTGACATTTTACTGATTAATACCTGTTGGACAGGTAGATTTTTGAACCATAGAAGGTGGGCTGGGAGAGACCTAGTGAGGACATTTGAAGTAGAAGTTTGCTGTGAAACTGTGTCAAAGGCTTTAAACAAGTCTACAGATAAGAAAGACATTAGTTTGCCATCATCTCTAGCTTTATTGACAGTATCTATATAGGTTAGAAAGCATTGCTAGTACTATGGGAAGGCCATAACACATGTTGTGTAGGGGATAGGAGTTCTTCCTGCAGGAAATAGTCTAGCAATTGTTTTTGAATACATTTTTCAAGTATTTTGGTGAGTGGGCATAAGATTACTAAACGTCTAAAGTTATTAATGTCTGTTGAATATCCTCCATTGTGCAGAGGGATAATGTGTGACTTTTTCTGGAGGGAGGGAATGTATGATTCCTGGATTAGGATTGAGGCAAGGTAAGGAATTCTATTGGCTGTTATTTTTTTTCTGCTATTTTTAGGTACTCATTTGGAAGGTCATCAGGTGAAGAAAAACAAAGTTTAAGTTTTTTTAAGAGCAGTTTTATATAGGACATGGGTACAGCTTTAAAGGAGAAAGTGGATGTGATGATACATGGCTGTTGGGTAGTGTTGGGATTAGATGTTGAAGAATTCTTGGTTAGAGATGCTATACTGCCTATAAAATAAGAGTTGAAACTGTATTGCAGTTTTGAGTGGTGAATTATGGGGAGAGGGGTTTGGGTTGAATTTTTGGATGGGATGTAACATTTCTTTAATGGATGTTCAATTTTTTTAGGGTTGTGTTTAGTGTTATTCTGAAAGTTATTGTAATAAATGTTTGCATTGTTAAGTGTGAAACTAAGTTATATATTGCTGTATACTTTAGTGCATAATTACCATATTTTTATGTTGTTTGTTAATACTTGTAATGATAGTATTTACTATTTAATCTTGTATACAGATAATCTCTGCTTGTTTTATTATTACTGTGCCTGCACATATGACATATTCTGTTGCACCTATGCTAACTGCTTGTTTTATTTTTAGATATGCTCTCTGCTATACATTTGTTCTCTATGTGTATTTGTCACATTTTTAGAACATTTTTATGCTGCTCTTTGTGAACCTTAGGTGCTTGTACTAACTGTATCTACTGCATAAATGGTTGTACAAATGCTCTTTGCTTGTTTTAATTTCCTATTTTTCTGTATTCATTATTCAAGGTAATAGTATTTACCTTTAGGTTTGAGTCATGCTTAAAGAGGATCTCTGAACCAATTTGCTTACCTGGTGTGTAAATGGGTCCAGGACGATTGAACAAAAGTTCAAATGTCCGAAACCAAATCACCGAATCCACTTTAGCAAAAGTGCTTTTTGCTGAAAAAGCACTTTCGCTAAAGTCCCCAAGAAATACTAATAAAAAAAACAAAACAAACACATAAAAACACAAAACTTATGTTTACGCAGGGGGCAAGCCTCCCTGCATCCCCCATGTGGGGGGCTGTGCCCCCCACACCCCCCTACTTTTATATTCTCACTCCGAGATCGCATTATAATGGGGAAAAGGGAATATTCCCCTATCCCTACTGTACAACGATGTCAACAACAGCCATCACCCATGATTTCCCTTACCTTTTCGCATACTTTCAGCAAAAAGCACTTTTGTGCAAGTATGCCCGGCCGTTTCAGTTTTGGAGAAACGAATGTTCAGCAAACTGTCCAGAACCTGTGTAAACATATATATATATATATATATATATATATATATATATATATATATATATATACATATATCAATAAATAATGCAGCAAAAGCCACCATGGTTTGAATATGTAGCATTTATACATAAGATGTTTTGTTTGTGCTCAGCAATTTAATTGTCGACAATGGACATATTTAGTAAAAGTTTGCAACACATGGCCATTTTTGGTAGCTTGCTTTTGCTTTTCAAGTCTATCAGCAGTCATAGGTCTGGTTATCTTTATGCCCTACACATAGGCAGTCTTCTTCAGGATCTGACATGTATAGGATTTCTGGATGACATCTTCTCAACTAAAATCCACCTTGTAGGTCCTTTAGAAAATGGAAAATACGAGGTTTGTTAAAAAAAAAGGTTTTAATGCACAATCCACAAACTGTGTAAACACATAAACACACTTGTAGCACCAGCATTTTCATCTCTCCTCATAAAGACTTCATCAGATGACCAGTAAACCATTAATGTTCACGCTGGATTGAGAATCTTGCACCAAAGCCCCGATTTTTTCTAACTGAATCTGAAAACGTTCTCCTGAAGACATGTTTGAGATTGAGGTGGTTCTCCGATCGTGGCTAGATTCCCATGGCTGAAGGGACCCCACAGACATTGCAACTAATGTCACGAGGTGGGCCCCACCTCATGACATTAGTTGCAATGTCTGTGGGGTCCCTTCAGCCATGGGAATCTAGCCACTATCGGAGAACCACCTCGATCTCAAACATGTCTTCAGGAGAAAGTTTTCAGAATCGGTTAGAAAAAATTGGGGCTTTGGTGCAAGATTCTAGATCCAGCGTGAACATTAATGGTTTATTGGTCATCTGATGAAGTCTTTATGAGGAGAGACAAAAATGCTGGTTCTACAAGTGCGTTTATGTGTTATGCAGTTTGTGGATTGTGCATTAAAACCTTTTTTTTAAACAAACCTTGTATTTTCCGTTTTCTGAAGGATCTACAAGGTGGATTTTAGTTACAATTTTGGTGCTTCTGCTTCACTTTTTTGTTTATCTTCTCCAACTAACTGATTTTCAGGCACATGTATCCCACTAGCAGTAAACTTTCTCCCTCTCATCAGCAGTTAGTTGGCATCTGGATGGCACTTTGTATCACAGGAAACAGAATTAGTATCTTTGGTCAGTCTGATGTTGGAAACTCTCACGCTCTAATAGGTATATGGATAATGTCTCACATCCCCACATATTTGCAAGGCACTCTTTTTCAATATGCAAATATCTCTGTTCAATATCTGTTAGCATTCCAAAGCAATAGGCACAGGACATAACACTTGTTCAATTATATGAAGTAATGCTACACGTAGGCCATAGCTAGTATCAGCTGTTGTTGCCATTTCTTTCACTCTTCTGAAAGTTTGGGCTAGAGAATTTTTCCACAGACAGGTATATCTTTGTTTAACAAGTAAATTAATGGGCACAGCACAGTTGAGAGATATGACATAAACTTGCCTAAGAAGTTAATCATGCTTAGGGCTTTTATTAACTCAGACACATAAGATGGATTTTGCCGCTTAGCTGTTGTTCTGACTTTGTGGGACTATATTAGAACATCAAAGTTTCAAAACTTAGAATGTTCTAATATCGACCCCTATTCAGCGAAAGCTTAAAACATTGAACATACAGAACAGTAAATTTTTTCCTAGGGAAAAAATTTGCTGTTCCAAAACACATACAGACAACACATACATCTAAAATCTTACACCTAACCCTATACTAAACTATACATACACCACTAACTATCCACTTACCTTAACCCAAACCCTAACCCTAAGGTCCATCACTATCACACACTCACCTGACCCGCGCCCTAACCCTAACTCACCTACCCCGCCCTAACCCTCACATCCACACAATTGCATACATACCTAACCCGCACCATAACCCTAACTAACCTAACCAGCGCTCAATCACACACTTACCTGAATGCGACCCGTAACTTTCCACCACAGTACTGAAGCAACAGAAATGGATAAACAAATTCTTTCCCTAGGAAAAAATTTGGTTTTCTGTAGCTTTGATATTTTCAGCATTCGCTGAATACAGGTCGATATTAGAACATTCGAAGTTTTGAAACTTCGATGTTCTAATATAGACCCGACCTTGCTTGAATTGAATTTGGTTATTCAGAAAAGGATGGAGAGGATGTTGTGAGTAATGTCTTGAATGTTTCTTCAAGAATACAGTTTTGTTGTGCGCATGACATATGTAACTAGTTATATGTATATCACAAGTGCTGCAAATCTGGGTAAATATGTATAAATAAGTGAAGATAAAGATTTCTCCTTTTTCAGCCAATAGGTAGCAGCAAAGGGCTGATACTTGGTTCAGGCACTTCCAACGTGGCAGAGAACAGCAGTCACAGAGTTGAGCTTGCTGCAGGGACTATGGAGCCTAATACAGAAGCAGCAGAGGCAATTGTGATAAATGATGGTGAAGGACTTGCAATGCAAGTCTTAATATATTTAATACAGGCAGAAAATGCAAAGGATGGAGATGAATCTGACTGGAAAACAGTGGCCAAACAAGTGCTACAAGAAAAGGAAATTTCTAAATATATTTTTAAAAATACTGTTAAGAAGTTGGGAAAGAGAGGAAGAGAGAAAGAAAATAAAGAATGAAAGAAAGAGAAAGAAAAAAAGATATGTTGGGATTGATGGTATAAATGTAAGTGTATGATCAGCTAGTGGAGAAGCTGAGTTTAAGGACATACACCTGCATCAGGATGAAGTGAGAAGAATTGATACAAACACTGAAAGGAGAACTACAAAGACTTATACTGACCTGAGATAGGCAGGCAGATGAAGGAGCATGAGACAGGCAGGCAGATGAAGAAGCATGGAGGAAAAAGAAAGTGCAGGCCTGCAAAGGAACACTGAAGAACTAAATATGAAGAGAAAACAACCAATGGTAAGAATCAGAACCAAACAAGAAAGCCATTAAGAGGTATGGCATCATGGATAACAGTATTTTGACATAGAGTTTGATTTAAAAGACATACAAGGGTTAGTTCATTTAGGTATTAAAGACTTTTATGCACTGGCATTTGAAAGACATTTTTAGCAGAATGTTTTATGAATAAAACAAAGAAAAAAATCATACACTCACTGTGGAAATTTTTGTTTCAGACTTTAAGAAAGCAATTAAAAAGAAAATTAAATGTACATTATAGAATGTCAGATGTAGAAGAATATGAATTAAGAACTTTTTTATCTGTTTGTAGAACATGATCATATAAAACTGTACAATGAAAGAGCAGTTTGGACAGGAGGGTGGGGAGTATGAGTGACAATTAATATAATTGAAGGAAACTATAACATGTACTTAACATAATAATGTTAAATAGAAAAGATTTCACTGTTCAGTACTGGTGACAACCTAAATAGTGTTTTTCTGTGTACAGAAGCAACATATTTGGTACAATGTTCTAACAAAAGAAGATGTGGACAATGAGGAAGAGGGGAAATACTACCAGAAATTGTAAACTAGTATGTGGAAATGTAATGAAACTGCACATTTATGGTTTGACTGCTCTTTGATAAAATAAGAAATGGGAAATGAAAAAGAAAACTGTACAGAAGATGGACAATAATCCAAAATCCAAAAATAGACTGCAGCCCCAAGTTTAACTCCAGGAACCTTGTTGTTGCCGTTTGTGTAGTAGTCACTGAGGACCTGATCGCATTGCCCCCCCCCCCCACTAGCATGAGCAAGGAATCCTCTCACTCCAGCTAAAAGCAAAGAAAACTCTAACCAGCAATCATCCAAAAATAGACTGCAGCCCCAGGTTTAACTCCAGGAACCTTGTTGCTGCCACTTGTGTAGTGTAGGTGCCAGCTTTTGTGACTACTGTTATGCCTTGTTGAAATCTGTTACAGTCAGCTAGAGTGCATAACCCAAGGGCAACAGCTGCAAACCTTCTTCCTCTTAGCCCACCCCCACCCCTTTCATCTGTTTCACTGTTGATAATTTGTTGTATGTTAAGGTATTTAGCCCCTCTCAATAGTCATAGCCTTCAGTCCCTTCTCCTCAATACTTGTTCTTCACTAAACACCAAACAGAGGTGCGAAGTCTCCAGCTGATTTTATCTTTAGCTACATTGTGTGCAGCAAACAATGAGCAAAGGGGAATACAAATATAAAAGAGAATAAAATCTGCCATTGCAGACTAGTAAGCGGCATACAACTTCTATCTGTGGTGTACTCCTACACATAGTTTTTCTTGGAGAAACCTTCCAGTCCTTGAACAAGGGTGCCTGTATGTTTACCTTATTTCCTTGGCTGTCCTTTGATAATTAGCTAGGTTAGCAGAGTGCTTTGGATTCTCCTCTGCTACTTTAAATCCCAATTGATGGGTTCCCTCCCTTCCCCCACCCCCAAGTAATTGCTCAGGTACAACACACCAAAGGTTTTAAAACCCCTGGATGCCATATTTGCTCTAATTGCAGCTGAAAGCCCTCCAGGTGTAGCATCTCTAGTAAGTGTTCCTGGACTAGCTGACATTTTTTTTTAGCTAAGTTCTATCTGGAAGGTGTAGCCCTGCTCAGTTCACTTTGCTCACTTCGCTCTCCTCCCACCCCCCATATCATTACCTTTATACCTATCGATACAACCACACCCCTCACTTCCTCCCAAATCCCCCACCCCTCTACTTCCTGTTCTCATACGACCTCCCTTCTTTGCTCCTCCCCACACTTACCTACTATCCACTAAGACTACTATACCTTACTCCCACCCCTTCCTCTCATTCTCTGTTCTACATCCCATAAAGTGGCATGTCTCTTACAACTCAAACTATACTCTTACCTTCTCTACTCTTTATACTCTATCACCTCACCTCCTATCACTCACAATTACCTGCTCCCTATTTCCATCTCTCAAATACCACTCTTAATTCAATGACTACACCACAACCCTATCTACTAATTTGTCCCTCAATCCTTCCCCCCACCACTCCCATTCCTAAAATAAAAATATCTCCTCCTCCACTTTAAAACAAAAAAAAACAAAGTCTACTTACTCAAATTAAAACCCCATTACAAACCTCTACTTTTATCTGGTGACATTAATCCTAACGAAATATACACCAGGATCTTTATTAAATAAAGCTTTCGGGTCTACACCCTTCATCAGTATAAATATATATAAAAAATCACCCATTAAAATAGGAGACATAAAGTCACATGCTTCAACCCAACCCAATTAACAACAAAAAAAAAATAAAAAAATCAATAAATATATATAATGCAAAAAAAATAAAAAAAAATATATATATTATATATATTTAATAAACAATTTTATACTGTTTCATAAGAAATCACATGCACTGTACTTAAAAAAAAATTAATAATAATTAAAAAAAAAACTAGAAAAAAACTCTCTCTCTTTTTTTAGCCAGAAGGCTTTAGGACTTTCTGAATTATTTAGGCCTTGGGGCTAGCTTGGGGGCTAGTTCTCTAATCTTCCTTTTCTATTCCAATTAATTATTAAAATTAACCCCCCCTTCCTCACATCTATTTTACAAAGGACCCAAGGACTAAAAATCTAAAAGTATGTCACACACCTATATGTTTACTATAGGCACCTTTAGTGCAAGTCCCTGATGATTTCAGACCTTTGTTCCACCATCTTCTCCTCAATTTTCTTATATAGTTTTACCTACATAGAATGAGGTGAGCCAACACACAAGTAGCCAAATATACCTCTCCCTCATTACAATCAGTAAAATGTTCATGGTAAATGTCTCATGTAGTAGTAGGATGTTAAGTAAAATGTCATTGCATATTACTGTATTATGTACAGTTTAATTTATACATTTTTCTATTTTTACCATTTTTCCTCCTTCTTTATTCTATTTCTTTTAATTCTATAAAATCCTTGCTCCTATAAGTCCTATCAGATCTCCTATAGGCAAACTAAGGTTTATCACCTACTATACCCTATCTCAGGCATAGCCATTAATTAAATTATGCCAATTCCAGTTATCATACAAACACCAAAATTAATTTAGGTTATAAGTTGTCAACCCACCTGTCAAGCAATATACCAACATCACCACCTGTCTAGCACTATTCTCATACTACAGCTTTTCAATATATATTTATTTATACTTCTTTCATAATTACAGCTTTGACCATTTTATATTTTCTTTAACTCCATTAAAACACTTCTTCCTCTCGATTATCATACTCATTGCCTATTCTTGAAACTCACTTCAACTTCTGTATTTTAATCGTCTTTACAAAAAACCTTTTACAAACATGTTGTTTTGCAATATGAGGGCATTCTGATCAACATTTAAAAATAATACCTAAGGGCATCAAATATCTTTCTAAACACCTTGGATTCCAAAATCTAAATTCATAACAAATTGTTACATCCAAAAAATTCTCTTACCCTACTGACTAGTTGAATCTCAAATCATTCACTAGTTGAATCATTCAGAAACAAACCCACAACAAATCTTCCAAATCCATCTAACTATCTCATAATCAATGATAACTAAATCTCTTATAGAATGACACTCTAAATATCTAAATAACTCTTATTTCATAAATAAAATGTAACAATTATTCACCAATAAAACAAGGCACAGTTGTTGGTTTCTGTTCAATGTATAAGGCATTTCAACCAAATAAAATACAATAAAGTGAACATAACTTCTAAAAGAATTTCCATTAAAAACAACATCTAAAAGAACAAATATTCTCTCAAAAAACAATAATGTTAGTCTATAATTTTAACTAGGTCATTCATATAAAATTAAGGCAATATCCGAATAATGGTATTAACACATCCATATTTATCCATATTACTCATTCATATAAGTTATTCAATATATATTAAATATACATATACATATCCATAATATTACATTTATATTATACATATACATTTACATAATCATCAATACAGCTTGTAATGTTAGAGACATTATATAGAGAGACATTTACGCTTGTAATGAGGAGAGAGTAGTATAAGAAACTTTGTAGGAAAATTGAGGAGAGAAATGTAGGTAAAACTATAAGAAAATTGAGGGAGAAGATTGGAACACAGGTCTGAAATTGAGGGAAAGGAAAGAACATGACAGGTAAGTTAGGTGTGCTCCTTGTGTGAGTGAGGGTTCTTTGAAGGAGTGTATTTGTAATTTATTGGAAACCAAAGAAAATAAATTATTACATTTTGATGAGGTAGGGGTAAGAAATAACTTCAATATCTGAAAGCCCTTGCCTGCCTAAAGAAAAAGAGCAAGTTTGTTCTAAGTAGTTTTTTTGTTAATTATATTAAAAAGTTTTATGTAGCTAAAGTCATAGTTTTTAAATTAATAAAATTGTTTTATTATAAAAATATATATTTTTTATTTTTATGATTTTTTTTATTATATATATTATATATATTTAATCCAACCCAGGCCCTACAGACACTACCCTGAACAATAACCCCCCTGTATCTAAACCTGCCAACCCCTCCAACCCACAAAAACAAGTACAATTCTGCTCTATCAACATCAGGAGCCTTGTAAATAAAGTTCAATAACTCCATGCTTAGATAGCTAACTATACTCCTGACATAGTTACCTCAAATGAAACATGGTTAAAACCACACCATCTGGACAGTGAAATCATCCCTCCTGGCTATAATATCCTTAGATTAGATCGACCTAAAAGAAAAGGAGGAGGAGTCTCCATACTCTACTCTAATTGTCTCTCACAAATAAGTCCCACACTAGACTTACTCTCCTTCTCACCAGCTGAACTCCTACTGACCAACTTCAAACTTAACAGTTTCAATACCATAACTGTCGCAGCAATCTATATTCCCCTGGTGATAATATTAACATACTTGAAAACATCCTATCTCACCTCTCACATACCATCCATAATGAAATAATTATACTGGGAGATGTAAACATTGATTGGCTTACAATACAAGCTCCCATAACTACTTCCTGTATAAACCTACATGGGTTTGAGCAGCTAATCACTACACCAACCTACATTAATAAGTCTCATCTACCTAGCTCTCTTCTTGACTGGATATTGTTCTCCCACCCTCAAAACTATCATAACTCCCAAACCCTTCCAAATGCCCTCAGCGACCACTGCCCTATAACAGTTACCAGACATACTCCCCACCTTACCAAACCTAACAAATTTATTACCACCCACTCACTTTCTCATTTCTGTCCTAACTCCGTTATTCACCAACTCTCCAAAATTAACTGGTCTTACCTCACCACTCTTCCTTTAGATGAAGCTGTCCACTCCTAAACATTCTTAACTCCCTTGCTCCTCTTCACACAATTAGAATCAAATTTAATACTGCTCCCTGGCTCACTAAATCTGCCAGAGCCCTCATGAAAGACTGGGATAGGATTTGGAAAATGTGGACTAAAACTAGGACCCCTTCTCTTCTTCAGAAATATAAAGAACTCAGAAATAAAAAAATAAATCATCCATTATTACAAAATAAACTTCTATGCCAATCCTCCCTCTACTCTTAAATCAGACCCACAGAAATTCTGGAGCTCTATTAAACTGAATCTTCATCCAGGAAACCTTTCCTTTCCTAACCCATGTCCCCAATGCAACACCTGAAGACATAGCCAACAAATTTAACAATAATTTTATAAATTCAGTAACCTCCATAATAAATTCTCTCCCCCCAGAAACAACACTAGCACCCTCACAAACTCTATACCTCTTCCAAACCCTCCTAACTCCTTCTCTCTGAAAGCAGTATCAACTAACTATGTAAAGTCATTACTCTCTAAACTTAAACCTTGCTCCCCATCTGTTGACAAGCTACCTTCTTACTTAGTGAAGATTGCCTCTGAACCTCTTGCCTATCCTGTAGCCATCGTAATCAACTGATTCATTTCTGAATCCTATGTCCCCACTGTATGGAAGAATTTCTTTACTCTACCCATTCACAAAGGGGGAAATTCCTCAGTCATATCCAACTTCAGACTGATTGCCATACTCTCTCCACTCTCAAAAATCCTAGAGAAATGCATTTACAAGCAGGTAATGCATTACCTTCACCAGGAAAACCTTCTCACACCCACACAGCATGGTTTCCATCCCAAGCATAGTACAACTACTGCACTCATATCACTCATCAACATAGTCTCCCTAGCTCGTGATAACAATAAACTTGTCTCATGCCTATTCCTTGACATTTCTAAAGCCTTTGACACTGTCTCTCACCCACTCTGTCTAGATAAACTCACTAACTTACATTTCTCTCCCCCTACTATCTCCTGGTTCTCCAGCTATCTCTCTACCCACCAGCAATCAGTTAAATGGCTCTCTGCATTATCCTACCCTCTCACTGTACAAATGGAAGTCCCCCAAGGGTCCATACTAAGACCACTACTCTTTAATATTTTCACCAACTTGCTCTACTCCTCTTGTCCCAAGTCATCTCTTGTGCAATATGCCAATGTCTCAACTGTTATAACCATTGCTGACAACCCAGATGACCTCCACTCAACTACCCAGGCATCCTTCCACACCATTGAGACTTGGCTTAGTGATAACAAACTAATACTTAATAAAAAAAATAAGCTCCTTGTCTTCCTCCCTAAAAACATCACCACTCTCAAAAGTACATTTACCATCTTATCCCGCAATAACACTATAATCTCAGATGAATCTAGTACTAAATTGCTAGGTGTTACAATAGATGAGCAGCTTAAGTTTGATCTCCATATTACTAACTCTGTAAAAAGAACTCATCAGAAACTTGGACACCTATTCCGTAGCAAGGAATACTTAACTAACACTGCCTGAATAACTCTCTCCCAGGCTTTATTACTCCCAACACTCCTGTACAGCTGCCACATATTTACAAACCTAAATTCTACACTTATTTCCAAGCTTGAAATTACCTATAATAAGATTGCCAGATTTGCAGCTAACCAAACCTACAAGTCACACCACTGCTTAGCACTACAGCAACTAGACTGGTTAGAATTCCCTCAGCTGCTGCAACTATAACAACTACAAATCATCCACCCTATCCTCTATCTACCCTCCTTCTGCCCCATCCTCTCCACTATCATATCCAAATATTCCCCTGCTAGGATGCTATGCAGCTCAAATCAAGAATTATTAGACATCTACAAACCCAAAACCAAAATAGGCTGCCTTCTCTATAACTATAACCCAGCTACATCCTGGAACCAACTCCCCTTGGAAATAAAATCCCTCCAGCATAGCAAACGTTTCAAATTAGTCACAAGGAAATACCTAAAAACAAAGTGGTCTTGCCACTGTAGCCAACCACCCTGAAACCACCATCCTTTCAACTATTTCACCACCTCATTCTTAATGTATCTCTAACACTATTCCTCTGCCTCTTCTACCTCTTCCCTTCCTCTATCTCCAAACACTCTTAATTCTTACAGTCTCAAAACAACCTACCTGTCTAGTCTGTCTCCTATACTCTCCCCTACATCTCCTACTAGCCATTCTTTCTTTCCTTTCTTGTTTTCAAACTCCTATACAACTAGATCCTACCCACTTTAAATAAGCATCTGCCTAACTATTAACTCATTTTGCTCTAAGCAGATTAAATAATATTGTAACTAGTCACATTTTCTTCTGCTAATTGTTTAAAACCTTGTTTGTAACAATGTACATACTTGTCTGCCAATTGTTAATACTCTGTATAGTTGAATTGCCTGAGGAGCTTTTTTTCTCTCCAGGTCTCTGCTTGTAAGATCCTATAGCTGAGTGTTACTACTATGTTACTAAAATTTAATAAATTGTTTTCTAGTCCTGAGGAGCTTTTCTCCCCGAGTCTCTGCTGAAAATGAGCCAAAAGCTCAGCCAGACTAACCCGGTTAACAAATGTAAAATAAATGTAAAATAAATAAATAGAATAAATAAATAAATAATTAGTTGAAAATGTTATGGAAGATATTTGTGAAGAAGAAGAAGGTGGTATTATGGGGAAACAATTGAAGTAGTGAATGTAAAAAATACTGGAAAGTATGGAATAAATGAAGAAGGGGATGGTAAACTGACAGAAAAGACTCAGATACAAGTTATAAATAAGTATGCAGTATGAGAAAGTGATGAAAGAAGGGAGGGAGAGTTAGAGACAGTAGAAAAACAAGACCAAAATGATGAAAAAAATAAGGAGGGTTAGGAGAAGAAACAGATAAAATAAAAACTGGAAGTAAGAAAAGTGAAAAGAAAGGAAAAGGATGATATATAAATACTGGCATTAAATGTAAATAGTATATAAAATGATATCAGGAGATTACTAATGATAAATGCTGCAAGAAAGTATGGCATTAGTTTGCAGTTCTACTGTTTTGGTTCAGTTCCAGTGGACTGCTTGCCCAGTATCACTGTATTGCTATACATGACTGCATGCTGCAGTGGTAGTCCATAATCTGTTTGCCATTATGTGATGCGGCTGCATATTCCACAGCAGTACTTTGCCAAGGTGTTGCATGTGGTGATGTAATATAGCAATAACCCATGCCTGGGTGTGAGTAATGCTGGATTTGCCCACGGTTGGTGTGGTTTGGTCACGAGGGCGAAGCCCGAGTAACCAAACAAAGACAACCGTGGGTAAATCCAGCATTACCCACACCCAGAAGTGGGTTATTGCTATTATACAATGACATTATTTATGAAAAAAAAATTACTTTTCTTAAATAATGGCATTGTATAATGCCTCCTTGCTGCCCTTCCACAGCTGTTTGGTATTCTGTGGCAGTTCTGATGTGCTTTTTACAAACTGCCTCGCTATGTTAAAGGAGTTTAATATAGCGAGACAGCTTTAAAAAAAGCAATGGAAAATCTCCGTTGCTTTTTTTAAAACTGTCTCACTATGTTAAACCCATTTAACATAGCAAGACAGTTTTGAAAAAAGCAACGGAGAAAGCAAGATCTCTGTTGCTTTTTACAAAGTGTCTCGCTATGTTAAAGGAGTTTAACATAGCGAGACAGTGTGTAAAAAGCAACAGAGATCTTGCCTTCTCCATTGCTATAGAAAAGAGTTATACTAATGGAAAAAGTCTGGGCGACCGGACCTTTTTCCATTACTATAACTCTGATCTACAACATGCACGCTGACCAATCAGCATGCACATTTTGGAATATTAATGGGGGGGGTCATTGTATAATATGTTTTATAACACCTGCCTACCATTAGAATACTATTTTGTATTCTCTTTGTACTAATTTGTTCTGAATGCAAGTTACTTGCTGTTTTGGATTTATTGCATTATTGTTTCATTTGATGTGCTGCAATATTAAGTAACATGATATATATTAATTCCATCATTCTGCCTTTTCCATGTGTTGATACTGATTTTTTGTTGTAGACCCATTTTAATTTTTATTTTACCAAGTGGCGTGTTGGTCTCCAGCATATGGTATGTAATTTTGGTTATAGAATGTGGTAAGACTGTATGTGGCATGACTTGTCAAATAAGTCATATTCTTTGTTATTTAGCACTTCTTAATTCAGCATCTTTCTTTTGAACTGTATCTTTGTTGTTCTTACTGCTTGCCAAGTGGTGGTATCATGTGTTCCTGTATTTGCCTACTAATTTTAGAATACAGTTACCCTGTTATACATCATTTATATCCTCATGAAGCTTATTTTTTCTTGTAGATTATTTAAAGTATATGCTGAATCAGTGCTTAAGCCTACTGCTGTAAAACATAGCACAAGTCCTTTGTTATATTGCCCATTTTATCTCAGTTCAGCTCAACTTTACGTACAGTACTTTATCACAAAGCTGTTTATGAAACAGATGAAATTCATACAAGACAAATGATAACCATCACTTATGTAAAAAAAGCTAAAGTATACACTAGAAATAAATGTCAACAGAAAGATAAAGCAAAGAGTACTAAAGTACTAACTGAAATAATAATCTACAATTATAAACATAACTGTGACAAGCAAAGTGAAATATAAAATTGTACCCAAGTTTGAATATTCACTTTGGTGTTATTGTTATAACTTTTTTCCCACTAAAGTTCTTTTTTTACCAATTGAGTCTCTTTTGTAAATGTGACTATGCCCAGCACAATGATTCTTGCTTAGAGGACAAACTGCCCCTTACAACATCCTGTCTATAGAGTAGATGCAGTACGACAAAACCATCCTGATCTGATGACTACAGGCACGGATCAAAGAACTCTCAATCATCTTAGACAGTACTATAATGGAACAGGCAAATAGATTATGTTTGGGATTTGGAGTTGTTAGTAAACTGGTATAGTATAAGCTTCATAAACATAATCTGGTTCATAAGTTGATAAGTAGGTAATACCAGTCTGGTGAATGGCTTGCACCTACAGAACACTTGAAATATACCTGTGCCACTCCTGCCTTTGTCCCATGGATTACACCCTTCACCTACTGATAGGTCAATAACTAGTCTCCTCTTTGATGCACTCCACTTGGCAGTAACATGAGTCTTCCATAAACATCTAAAACACAAGCTAATAATCTAGCAGCAATCAAGAATTTGGCACCAGGGAGACCAGCTCGGAGCTGGTATACACAAAGCTTACACCATTTATTAATCACCATCTTCATTTAATATGCTATATGAGTCCTTGGAGCTAAAGATGCTGCCAAGACCTGTTATGACAACTAAACTTTTCACACCTAAAATTCAATATTTTTTCAAGATAATTATTCTGTTTCAATTAAATGCTGATGCAGAAAAATAATTTCCAAAATGTTTGCATCTAGGCTTCACACCAGTTTCAGATACTTAAACATTTAAGTCTTAAATAGGATTCATAAAACTGCTTAAATCTGCACATTACTTGATTTTCTTCTGACCGTTACTTGGATGGCAAACTCCCTGGAAGCTACTACAGCACCTGTGGAATTACTGACTGATACAGAAAGTAAGCCAGTATTTAAAATGAGATTATATAGAAATATTTAAAATCATAGGAGAAGGTCCTCACATCGCTAAGCAGAAGGGAACATTGCACTACAAACAATTACTTGGAGTCATTATAAATATGCTAGTCACTCTCCAGTTTCTGCAGGAAAGGATAGAGCACAGGGCTATGTCCTCTCTCCATAACTTTATACACACATCCTTGGATCTCTAATAGCTTCATCAAGTCTATACTTCTCTTATGGTCCTCTAGCCATCCCAGTGGAAAAGTAAAGAGTGCATACTTACCTATTTATTTATTTATATAGGCATTTCATTATCAGGCAAAAGGGTAACTCATGTAAATCCGTAAAAGCACATCCAGCAGGAAAGAACAGTAATTGAACAGCTAGCAGTGTAAATTAATGAACAAGAAACTATATGAACTCCAAAACTACAATAAACGGACAGAAAAATAAAGCGATAATGCACAGTATTACACAATAAAACAACCCGATTAACTTTGACATGACTATGTGTGAACAGCTTGCCAGGGGAAAACAGTAGTGTTTTCATATTGTTAGACAAGCGGGCACTACACTTCCTGCTACCTCCTGGTACCTACAATTGTTTAAAACTCTGGAGTAACAAACTGAAAATTCAAAGAAAAAAGGGGACAGCAGCAACCTTACAATTCTGCAAGCAGTTAAATCAAAATGTGTATTAGCTGGAAAAACTTTCCTGAATATAACTTATCTGATATAAGTACTAGCAGAATATATTTGACAAACAAATGACTTGTGAGAGTAAATGCAATGAAATCTGTGGCAATTCCTGACTAGGAAAGGTGACTTCTATTTTATTTATAAATTCATAGTGGCAAAATATCTTTTGAATTGGTCTTCTTTTCCTGTATGAAAAAAAATGTTCTGATATGAAAAGGATGTTTAAAATGAATCACTGTAATCTCACTCCTTTGCATTGAAAGTCTGACAAGAAGAAGACTAAAATGTCAGAAATGTAATTTATTTGTCAAAAAAGAGTTAAGTGGTGAAGATGTAATTTCTTTGTCAAAAAACAGTAAGTGGTGAAGACAAGAATGATACATTTTCTCAATAGATACATTTTAGCAAAAAATGAGCTTAAATTATTATGTTAAAAAGGTAAAAGACATAACCGTGTTACATACCAAATTGGTTTTTCTTTACCTGCCTCAAGAATGAAAAAGGTTTATGCTACCTGCCACCATCATCTGCATGTGTGGCCACATTTTTTTATGATCATATGGGGTGTAATTCAATAAACCCTACACGGAACAATTCTCCATAAAGGAATAGTGGTAAGGCTCGAACACAGAACATGACTGATGAGCAATCCAGGAAACAAGGCTTGGGGCGTGCACGAGCTTCCTTATACCGTGCAGACATGGAGGTGTTAGCGGAAAGAAAATCACTTCATCTGCTGGTAAAAAACATGCAAATGAGGTGATTTTGCAATTCTGCAAGCATAAAGGTACCCGTAGAGGTGCTGTGTAAGTCTCCAAAATGTACGCAGTTACAAACTGTGTACCGGAGGATAAAAATTAAACAGGGGCTGTAACAGCCCAAATAAAAGGTGGTATAATGTGCAGTATGCATGGAAATGGCCAAAACTATGGCCAGTGAATTAAAAAAGTAATGCAATATATTAAAAATTAAACTTTTTCTTTAATATATATGCCACATTTAAAAGGCGTGCAGCAATGCACAAATATGCTATTTTGCAAAAAAAAAATAAAAATAAAATAAATAAATAAATAAATAAAAAGTGGAAAATATGAAATTTACAGCTATGCAAAGTTATTGCATTATAGTGGCCAGCATGCAGAGTCATACAATGGCAGGTTATAGTGGTTGCTAAGGACATAGGCCCTGGTGTAGTGCAGTATCCAAGGTATATGCAATTAGGTGTATGTAAATGAGGCAAGTTTACTGAATAGCAGAATGGGCCACCATGTCCGCAGATACTAATGTGTAAGGGCTAGTACCATGGTAGTGTAGGCTGAAGAGACAGCTGATGTGAAAAGGGTGTGTATCATGGTATGTGTAAGCAGATTGGAGCTTAGCAGCATCTGTTTGCTCTCAGCTAAGCACAGTTAAGCGGGGGGGGGGGGTCTGAGGCTGCTAAGCTGTACATAGCTGGTTAAAGAAAAGCTAAGCATGACCATGTACAGGGGAGGGCCCTTTCTGCTCAGCAATGTTTACACTAGCTCTATGCGTTATTCCACCGAGCACCAAAGGGCTTATCAGTGGAAGAAATTAAAACAAAAAAGGAGGGGGGGTAGCCTGGGAAAGCCAATCAAACATAAATGACTGATAAGCCCTGTTCCACTGACACTGGCCCATTCAAAACCCTTACTAATATAGCTGGCAGGTAGAATGTATCCGAGTCAGGCAATCACACAGGCTGCATCTGCAGCACACCAGTATAAAGTATGCATACACTCTTCAGTCTGATTTTTCCCACATAATCTGCACCATTGGAGTACACACTTGGGAATTTTAACAGACAAAATGATAGGTGCTGCTGTTGTTCTGCTACATCTGTATGTGTTAGAGGTTGAAGTCAGTGATGATGATGATGCTGACAATAGGCCCAGACTGAGGAGGAGAAGAGTCTTCAGGCCAAGGGTAACTTTTCAGGGGCTACATGAGCTTTAGATAGTAGAGTACTACAGGGTGGACAGGAACATACTACAGCAACTCACTGAGCTCTGCTGGCCTCACCTCAGACCCAGAGCCAACAGAGGGGAACCAATCCCAGTGGAAACAAAGGGATGTGTATCCTTAAGAATATTAGCTACAGGTACCTTCCAAAGACCTACCGGGGACATCATGGGGATCTCAAAGGCATCCGCATCCAGGGGAATCCACCCATTCCTGGATGTCATGCTAACACATGCCAGTGAGCACATTTATTTCCCCAACACCCTTGAGGAGAGTATCAGCAATATGTATCTCTTCCACCATGTAGCACACTACCCAGAGGTACTGGGTACCATAGATTGCACTCATGTGCACATCAAAGTACCACCTGGTGAGGAGGGTAGAGTCTATGTCAACTGCAAGGGGTATCACTCCATCAACTGCCAGGTCATGTGCAATGGCCAGGGCAGTATCATCAGTGTGTGTGCTGGCAGCCCTGGCAGTTATCATGACTCCCACAGCTGGCACGCATCACAGCTGTACCAGACATTTGCCAGAGGGGACATCCTATAAGTCCATGTAGTGCGGGCTGCTGGTTAAGCACTGAAACTGTGGATGATGACCCCATCAGAAATGCACACACACCAACTGAAAAATGCCATAATTAGGCACATGCACAAACTAGGAACATTGTAGAGCATGTAGGCTGCTCAAGTCATGGTTCTGCTGCCTTGACATATTTGGTGCAGCCATGCAGTACTCTCCAGGCACGTGTGCACACATGTCCATAGTATCTACCATGCTACACAGTATGATCCTATGGAAACAGCTGTGGTAGGAACATCACAGGGAAGGGACACACAGCCCCTCACCATTGCCAAGGTCCCACAGGCACAGGGGGACTTGGAGGAGGAACCCCTTGAGCTTGTCCCTGTAGGCAGATGTAGACATGCCCAGTACTCACTGGCCTTGGCAAAGAGGCAATGCATAGCACATACACTGACACCCTAGGGGCCCAGGGACTGACACCTCACTCTGACTCACATACACACAGTAAAGTGGATGTCAGCCACATCACACTACCTATACCTTACCATGTATAGGCTGTGTACTGCGTGCATCCGACAGAGTCAACCCTGAAGCACTGTTCTCTCAACTGCTGCTGGCACAAGATATGTCACTCTTATTAACAATAAATGAATAGGGTAGTAGACTGTGGTAGCATATGTATGGTATTGCAGCATGTATGCATGGGAATGGAGTGGGTTACCAGGATAGCACCAGACATCGGACAGCTATGTGGGACAACAGGAACTCTCTCCAAAATACTGGCTGCCCCACAATATGCAGTAGGCCCTAAGCTAGCAAAACCCACTGCACTATGTGAGGGACTTACAAACAGTGGGGTCATAGGACAAATGCATGGATGTCAATGTTGGAGTCCCATACATAGCTCTAAACCTCTTACAGCAAGAAATCTGTCATAAAGAAATGTGTAGGAAAAGCCCAAAAACAGGGACAAGTCTTAAATATTGGTCTTACAAACATAGAAAATTGATAGACTAACAGGTGTTGCAATAGCATGAATTCTCTGAAGGGCAAGAAGTCTGAAACTTAAATGTCTGTCATTACATTCTAGCATCAGTCTTTAATGATTTCACTATTATTTTCCACACAACCACAATTTTATGAAAAAGGGACCCAAAACATGAGCCTAACATCTGGACAGTCTGTGAAGATGTGTACAGTTGAGAGGTATGCCCCCTCCCCCCAACGCACCCGTGTTCACATAGAACTGTAGTAACATTTATGTTTGTAAGGTAATAGTAGCAGAACACACATTTCCAGGGCTGTCACAATCAACTTGATAACTTGTTCCATTTCTACAATATGCAGGGGTCAATGTGCTATGTATGTTTGTGGTTAATAGTGTCAGGAAGTAGACAGCACTTACTGGTGGCTGTTGTAGCTTAGTGGTCTAAATACAGTACTGTGGTTGAAAGGATCCATTGTTCGAGACTGGCAGTGCTAACTATTTTGCATGTCAGCTACACCAATGGTGGGAGTTGCATACACTGTCCGGAAGTCAATATTTGTTACTGCTGGACAATGGAGGGATAGGGGACCACACATATGGACAGTACCCAGCTCTGCGTAACCTACACAGTGCCTAATACAACAGCAGATTGTGACAAATCAGTCTAGTGCCAGGATATAAAGGCTGACACATTACTGTGCCAGTAATGACAACTAGTCAGTGGGCACCATCCTTACCCCTGGAATGACAGGGTGTCACAGAATGTCCACATATATGCCTCATATATCTGTTCTGCTTGTCATAAAATTGCATTTGCCTGGCAAACTATTTGCAAACCAATAAAGGTTGGTTGATGTGAAAACATCAGTGACAGACAGTTAAGTTGCAGATGTCATACCATTAAGTAAATGTAAGCTAATACAAAACCATTCTACCAACTGTGTATTTTTGGAAGAGCAATATTAACACCCTGCCCCCATGTCTGGGCCTGTGTCTGACTGTTATATATGGGCCTGCCCAGATGTCTGTCTGTAAGAGTTTGAGAGCTATGGCCAACATATAGCCTTATAATAACAGTGCAACACAAACCATCTGAGGACCACAGCAGATGTATGGGGATAGACAACCTGCTAAACAGGTACAGTCATAGGTGTGAAGTCTGTAACCCTGTGTGTGATGTTACAACTTCTACCCCACTCACACCATAACTACAAATACATAACAGTAGTAACTGTGGACAAAGGCTGTGACTGGACTACAGAAGGACAAAGAGACACATATGAGGGGAAGGGGAACCACTGGCCAGACAAACATAGAATGTGCATATTAGAACAATTTGTGCTGTAACATAGTTCCCTGCAGTGTATGGAGTCAGTAAACAAATGTCTGTCAGTGCTTTCTCACATTACTCTATACTGATCTGCCACTGACATGCCAAGAAATCACAGAGCTATGTAGAATATACCACACATATTATGGAAAACTCTGCTCAGTCTAATGCACTCTGTACCCACCTCAGGATATGACTCAGTTAATAAGCATAGCACATAGTCAGGAGATCCCTCAGTGAGTATATCACTGAGGTGCTGGACTGTTTGCACAGGTTCATCAGCCAATCGACTGTAGCACACACAATCCTGGACCAGAGTACAGGTAGCTCTGGACTGGAGTCCCACTGTTACTAATGAAGGTCATACTGGGCATGCTCCTACACTTAGGGAATTACAGCCCATGTCTAAACCCAGATCTGATTATAGAACTGTGTTGTCCATATATGCCTTTGCATACACACAGCTATGTACACCTTAACTGTCTCTCACCACCCCAATCAGACAGGATTACCATCATTTATCTGTATGTGGCACATATAAGATATATCTGCATCTGATGAGTGTGTATATATAGGTAACATATACAAATATACCAATTATAGACAGGCAGATACAGGGGGAGAGAGAGAGACAGAAACAGAAAGAGAGAGAGAGAGAGAGAGAGAGAGAGGGATAGAGAGAGGGATAGAGAGAGAGAGAGACACCCTGAAAGGCATACAGTGAAGTACTGGTGCAACCATTTGCACACCAATTGTAATCGGTGGCACGTGCAAGTAAGAAGGTGAGCTCCATTGTGTAATAGTAGTGAGGCAGGGGTTGTAATCTCACATCACCTGCCTTGTGTATGTGTGTGTGTGTGTGTGTGTGTGTGTGTGTGTGTGTGTGTGTGTGTGTGTGTGTGTGTGTGTGTTTCTGTATCTATGACATTTACAGCAGAATACACATGCCCAACAGGCCAATGTCTGTGTAATGGTCACCCATTTTATGGGCCTGATACCAGTGTCATCCACAACAGTGGCCTACCTCTCAGTAGCTACTGATGTCATCCACCCCAACAGTAGTGTTAGACACTCATCACATGAGTAAGCCTCATGGTCCATACGATAAGTACTTAGCACTATAGTGTAGACAGTTAGACAGGTAGTGGTTCTAATCCTACCAATGTCAAGTCACTTTGTGAGTGTGTGTGTGTGTGTGTGTGTGTGTGTGTGTGTGTGTGTGTGTGTGTGTGTGTGTGTGTGTGTGTGTGTGTGTGTGTGTGTGTGTTTATGGATATCCCCTTGTGGCTGTCTGTATTTGCTGCCTATGTGTGTGCAATGATGGTACATTTTAAGGCCTATTCCACCATGTTAACCCACCATTGGACTATTTTACCAGGCCTGTACATGTCATCCACCTTAGAAGCAACACTGGACACCCTTCAGCCATATAAGCTCTGTGGTGCATGCGATAAGTGCGTATCACTATAGTACATGCAACTAGATAGGTAGGGGTTTTTATCTCAGCACTGGCAACTGTGTATGCATGTTTGTAGGTTAAAGCATTCTGAGGCCTGTTCCACACAGTAAACCCCCACTGTGGGCCTGAACTGTGGGTGTCCAGATATCAAACATGCTGGGAATGTTACAGATAAAGCTATGGAGTAATTATTATGGGAGGTGTAGTTGCATGACATATGTGCATGCATACAGTGTGTTACACAGGATTAACATTAACATGTGGTTGGATGGCTATGATATGTGACACTGACTTGTCAGTTATGCTTTTGTGATATTAATCTGCACTGCATTGCCATTACATCAGCACACAGAATAGCTTTAATGACAACCATGCCATACTTAGGTGACATGACTGTGGACATTCTGCAACAGTCTGTGCAGTTGTTAGCTGTACCTGATATAGTAGGCCTCTCATCAATCCATCAACATTGTCTTTGGCTGTGTACTGGTTCGGTATCTGCATCACAGGCTCAGGTATGCTGTCATTTATCACATTATATGTAGAAGTAAAATCAGTGGTACTCAGGATATCTTCATAACAGCACCGGGAATTCCCCAGAGTTGAGTTGGTCTATTGGTGTATTGCAGTGAACCATAGCTCAGAGGGTCCTGGGGCCAATACTTGGCAAGGGCATATTTTTTCCCTGATGTTACATGACTATACTGAATGATATATTTAGAAAAAAACATTAATTCCACAGTGCTGAATTGGCCTAGTAGGGCATTGCTCTGACTGTAGTTCAGAAGGTCCTGGGTTCAATACTTGGCAGGGTTTTTTTTCCCTAAGTTTACATGGCATTACTGCTTGATGTATTTAGAAAAAACATTAATTCACCACAGCTGAATTGGTGTAGTGGTGCATTGCTCTGACTGTAGTTCAGAAGGTCTTGGAGACGGGTCTATATTAGAACATTGAAGTTTCACAACTTTGAATGTTCTAATATCGACCCCTATTCAGTGAACACTGACAACATCGAACATGCAGAACAGTGAATTTTTTCCTAGGGAAAAAATTTGCTGCTCTGAAACACATACACACAACACAAGCACACCAAGCAAACAGCAATCCACACACATAGATCTAAAATCTTACATCTAACCCTACACTAAACTGGACATACACCACTAACTATCCACTTACCTTAACCCAAACCCTAACCCTAAGGTCTGTCACTATCGCACACTTACCTGACCCGCACCCTAACCCTAACTCACCTAGCCCACCCTAACCCTCACATCCACACAATTGCACACTTACCTGAACCCGACGCGTAACTTTCCACCACAGTGCTGAAAATAGCAAAGTGACAGAAATGGACAACCAAATTCTTTCCCCTAGGAAAAAATGTGGTTTTCTGCAGCTTCGCTATTTTCAGCGTTCACTGAATAGGGGTCGATATTCGAACATTCAAAGTTGTGAAACTTCGATGTTCTAATATAGACACTTGGAGACAATACTTGGCTGTGGTCTCTTTTTTCCTTAATATTACATGACTATACTGCATGATATATGTAAAAAAAAACATTAACTCTCTAGAGCTGAGTTGGCCTAGTGGTGTGTTGCTCTGACTATAGTGCAGAGGGTCAGGCTGGTTATTTTGTTGCTGAACAGAACAATGTCTGAATCAGATAGGGTGATTAAAGCAGTTTTAAGTAGGTTTGTATGGGTTTGTGCCCCGTGATGCCAAGTGTCACTTAGTCCCACTTAAACCCGCGCTATTTTCAAAAAAAGAAAAGAAAAAAAGGAGTGATAGGAAAGTGGTGAAATGGGGGCAAGCAGAGGGAAAAACAATATGAAAGGCAACTAGGGATGTGCAGAATGGGTGTAGGAATGGACCATAGCTCTTCATTTCTTGTGCAGCAATAGCTGTGCATGATGTGGACAATTTGGAATTTGGAGCCTCACATCCACAGGGTGTAGGTGACATAACTTTGTTGATTGATTGATGAGATAACTGATTAATGACAGTGTATGTGGGGGCAAAATGGAGAGCTATGTAAGGATGATATTTTTTTTTGTGGGACAGATGCCCCCCTTTTCTAAGGTGAGAGTGGGATGTTGGGGAAGGGTTGCAGGTACGTTTGGGGAGGTAAGTTGGGTATGACAGGTTGCATTTGCAGACAGACAAGACAGCAGATGGGGATGGTGTATGACACATGAGAGGGGTAAACACTTTGGATGGGGATGGCAGTTGGGAATCAGAGGACCAAGTGCCCCCAGATGGAAATAGTGGGACTGAAGTCCCCACCAATGGGCAGTCACTACTGCCCCTTCACAGCCCTGAAGGTGGCTGTGCTGACGGGTGGAGGCCAGGGCCCAGCTGTCCATTGAGGTTTTCCAGTCTGCCCTCTATCTGGTGCAGACGGTCATCCAAATCCAGCTGCATGACCCTGCGCATCATCTCTCAGAGCTGGTTATGAGTGACAGGATTCTCTCCATGCCCATGCCCAGGAAGGGGACAGGACCCATCCCCTGTGGTAGTTCCACCCAAGTGTGGTGCAGGACCAGCAGAGGAGGCAGCTCCAGGTTGGGTCCCAGATTTATTGGGACCTGGTGCCTTGGCCAGATGAGGTGGGACTGGTGAATCCGCTGGGATCAGCCTACCCAAACATGCTATGCTGTTGAGGTTTGCAAAGTGTATTGGTTAGCCATGAACAAAATATTTCAACATTAGTTATAACAGCATGCATGGGTGCTCCAGTTAACCCAGAACAATAGAATTGAATAGAATTGCATAGTAAACAGAACACATGCATAAATGGAATAACAGTTATTATTTTAACAGCATGCCAGTAACAGTTATGGCAAAAGACCAACAACAGTGGAATTTCAGCAAGGTATGTTAATATGCAGCCATTGAAATATATGAACAATAATACAACACGAGTCCCAACATTAGGTTTTGAGAACAACATACTTGTAGTTTATGAATAATAATTAGTGATGCAGATAATGGGTGTGTGGGGGGGGGGATTCCATTAAAAACTGCATAGGCTATATTTTTCAAATACTCTATGCATCTGCCCGTACTTTAAATCTACCTGTGCCCTATAGCTTCTGTAGCACATACATATCTGTTAAGCTGTCAGCCTGGAATGGTATGGGTCAAGCTGTGAGAACTATAGGTACATAACTACAGGGGACTTGTACATGTCAGGGTCACATATATGACTAACAAGGTGTACCCTGCATTGATGTTGTGTGATTGTGCTACTGGCATACTTCAACTAGATTTATATCTGTGTCCAAGGTTATTGGTAACAGTGATCACTAGCCGGGACAGCGTGATACTTGAGAGACATGTATTAGGAAGACTGCATGGTCTATATACCTATCCTGTTGTCATTTGTAGGCATGAGGTTGGAATATTGGCACACATTCACAGACGTACCAGGCATGCAGTAGTACATCTGTACACATTTTATTACTATACCCTTCATACAGCTAATACAAACATTTCTTTACCTGTAAGCCCTGTGGAGAAAATATCTGTTAACACTACATGACTGTTTCTACAAATAGTCAGGACTACTTCTCTGTTACTATAAATACATCATAGTAATAGTCATAGATTCAAACCTTGGTGTGTGTGTGTGTGTGTGTGTGTGTGTGTGTGTGTGTGTGTGTGTGTGTGTGTGTACAGAAATGAACATCATATATATATTTCTTACCATAATGCGTTACCAGGCCACTGCTCTGTGTTGCTTAACTGATTTGTGCCTTAAACTCACTTGGTTACAAAGTCTGCCCTGGTAATATAAGTAGAATGTCACAGAAGACTGCCATGACAGTTGAACATACATGGATAACATTCATGCATGACAAACATAGTAGGTGAACTGTGTATTAATACTTGGAATGCAGGTGCACGCATTTAACTCTAGTGGATGTGAATATGTGTGATCTGTACAGACCATATCAGGGTGCTGGGTTGCATACCTGACCCATATACATTTGCACATGCTATATTTGCAGTCTCCAGCTATTGCAGTCTCATACTTGCCTGCATCAGCATACCTACATTCAGGAATACGTGTAGCTGAAATGAGAAGGTTTACACAAGACAATCCTGTGGGAAACACACACTATAACACATTACATATTACTATTCCAGGTTCAGATTTTAGTGTAGAACATATATCAAATTGCATTGTATCTTGTTGTACAGCTCCACATCTATACTTTACCATAACAGTTCTTTATCAGCCAAATGTCACTCACTTCATGGTGTCATAGCCATATTTGCTGTGGAGTACCTGTACAATTGTATTTCTTCAACAACAGACCAGAATAAACACAACAGTTGGTGGAAAGAACTTTATTGAGGGTGACATGACACAGTGGTTTATTACATTCAAAAATCTGACTTCAGTTGTACTTCCATCCTGTAGATGATGAATGAATGTCATTTATTACCCTCCCAGTTTCAATCACAATGTACTTTATTACAAGATTCTTAGTATTACTACAGTATATACTTATGTCATTCCTACACAATATTACTACAGTATTATAGTAGTTTGTTTAGTGCCTTCATATGTATTGCACAGTACCTGGCATTACTCACTTATATCAATGTGGGTCTAAGAACACATTTATTGTAGTACACTCAGAACACACTATACTTACTGGCAGTAAACAATGTACTCTTTCTTATTTATTGTACTATACATTGCAAGATAGATCTGTATTCACCACACAGTTGGCACATCCTCACTAGGTGCCCGTGTGCACCTCTAGGTTGTGAGTCCTCTCCTCTCCAGCTGTAGAGAAAAAACACACCATTATGCGTACCTGTCTATCACATATTTGTGCTTGAATTTGGTAAAGCAATGGTTTGTATACTTAGAAACTACTGGGGCATTCCTGTCCCAAGCATCTTGGATCCATTGGGCCAAGACTGCCATCTTCCTCTGCTTCAGGTCATCATAATGATGATGTACTTGCTCATCAGTGCAGGGGATTCCAGTGGCACTGGTGAGGTCACATGCCAGATGGTCCCAGGCCTCAGACTTGTATTCAGAGCCCTGGTACTGGCCCTGCAGCAGTCTGTCATCATGGTGTTCAACAAGGAGCCCAGCCATGACCCTAGACTCCAATATGCTCAGGGATGCATCAAAAGTGCTCTCCCTCTCCAACTCCTGCCATAGTTCCTGCACAGGTTAAACTCCAACAGGTTCTTGGCTGTATTCCCACCTGTGAAGCTTAAATAAGGCTATTTTCCTGCCCTTTGCCACCATTGGACCATTTTTAAAAATGCTAAGCAAAGCTCAACAGTGTGCAAACCTGCAAAGCTGAGTTGAGCAGTGCTTAAAGTGGCAAATGCTTAGCAGTGCTTAGCGTGCACAAATCTGCTTAGCTCAGCTGAGGACTGCTTAGAATGGGGTTACTAAGCAATGCTCAAACTGGCTAAATGGAGCTAAGAGTTGTTAAGTATTGCTCAGACAGGTCCTGTTTAAGCATTGCTAAGCTTGGCTTAGCAGTGTTTTGCAAAATTTAGCTAAGGGCAAACAAGACTTTTACATAATAACACAAATATATATTGATATTAATTACTCATTATTGATACTTTATTATTGTGTTTGTATTTTACTTTACATGACCTCACCCTATGTACTTTAATTACATTACTGTGGTGTGTGACTGAATTGTATTGGACACTTGTGTTTAACTGGAGGTTTTCACCTCATCTCCACCGACACTGGGAGTCTGGACCAGCTGCACTGACCTGGTTGACAGATATCAATAAGTACGGAAAAGAAAAAAAATAGAAATATAAATAGGAATGCTTTCCAATATAAAGGTTGAATGTCTGGTCATGGTATTCAAGCCATGCACCTACTGCACACAAAGCCATGCCTCTAACCATTCAGCTAACTCAGCTGTGAAGATTTCAGGTATACATTTCTATATAGCTTTTCATTGTGTTTAAGCACTGCTGAGCAATGAGCTGTGCCATGTAAACAAGCTCAGCTATGCTTAAACTTGACAAAAAAATAAAAAAAAATTAAAACAAAATAAAAAACCATAAAAGGGAAACTCACATTTGCACATTTGATTTACATGCCATACTGCACTCTGACATTACAGGGGGTGTGCTACTGACACTGTAACCCACTCGTTGTGTGACATACATAAATAAATACATACATAGGTGTCCAAGGACACTTTCTATATTGTTTTACTGCCGTCCGGCACTTTGACAGTGCAGGGGGTATGTTACGAACACTGTAACACACCCCCTGTGTTAAATAAATGATTCAGTATATAACTAAATTAAGTGTTAGAAGACACTTTCTGATATGCTGTAGTGCCGTATGGCATTTCCACAGTGCAGGGAGTGTGTTACACATCTGCAAGCACTGTAGCAAACTCCCTGCACACACTGATTCATTAAAAGTGTACACGGCTCTCCCTCAGTAGCACGCCTTCATTAATATGCAAGGCGTGATGCCAAGGCAGAGCTGCAGAAACGCCCATGATACATTCCGTGTAGGAATTGCACTATTCCTACACAGAGTTTATTAAATCCAGGGATGGTCTAATATTATACTGCCTTGTTTATAGACATTTTTATATAAGATTGTGTTGAAGGATTCTTGTAATCAGACCTGCTGTTTTTCATATTATGCACAATTTAAACATGTTGATTTAATTTGAAATAGCATTCTTCCAGAAAGGCTGTTTAAAATGAGTAAATGGAAATATAATTTCTAGTGGAATGACTGTGCTCTGGCAATAGTTATCACTTCTGTAGCAATCTAGGGTAACCCTGATTGTCTGCTTGCTGAATATTGCATACGGCTTCATCCACATTACAAACCACAAGTAATGAAACATTAATGCAAAAGGGCAATGAAATTGGAATATTATCAGAAGTCTGCAAATGTGGATCAAAATTTGGAAAAATACCCTAAAATGTACCATAGACCATCCATAATCCCATGGCTTTTGGAGGCCTGGCAGCCCCAGATCCCACTGACTTAATTTATTATTTCCCCCCAGCAAAGCACACAGATCTCCTGTAAAATCATTTGGCTTCTCTAGCAAATCTTGTGAAGTCAGCTCACAGGATATGTTACTACAATGTAACATTGGCCTCACCACTATGGTGTTATATGTTTGCCCACACCCCCTCTCCCCATCCCTTGGACACCTTAAAATGTACCAACCCTACAAGCACCTGCTTCAGGTAGTTTGCAAACTGATTTTGAAAGCAATGCAAGTTTTTTTCTTATTTTTCACTGCCTTTATTTTAAGACTGAAATAACAAAAAGAGATTACCTACATACAGCATCTTGTAGCTACAATGATTGACCCTCAATTTTTCCTTCTACTTTTAATGCCCATTACATTTTCATACCAAACAAAGAACTTTTACTGTCCATTTACACATTATTCCATGTATAGTTCTGTTACTTGCATATAAATACTATGTTCTGATATTATCTATTTTGTTACAATATTATATTATCTCCTGTTGTTTGCTTTTTTCCATGCCACATGTTCATAGTTGTCCTTGGAAGAATGATAACCATCCATCCACAACCACTTTTTCCCATTTTTGCACATGGGATTGAGGTGTTGCATCAACAGTGACAATCATCTTGATGTTCACCCTACAAAGTGGCTAGCCCTGCCACAGTTGTTCTTCCATACTACACACATACAAGCATACTCTAACCTACGTCAATTTTATTGTGCCCAGTCCATTTACTGCATGTATATGTAATGTGGGAGTAAACCACAACACCCAGATAAAACCCACGAGAACACAGGGAGGAAATGCAGACTCTGCACAGAAGGTATCTCAACTGAGAATCAAACCAGAGAATGTTTTTCTGTGAGGTGTCAAGACTAACTACTCCACCACTATGCCACCATATAGAAGAATGACATCTGCTCGTCTATGTGTTAGTGTAGCTCTCCTGTTTATGTGTAAGTTTCAGGAAATCTATGAAAATGAATGGGCCTAATGTATAGTGTGTTACCTCAGTGTAGACCACCTTATGGTGTTTTTGCTCATCCTGTGTTGAGCTGCAAAGTAACTAGTAGTTATACTGCATGTTCATTTGTCATTTTAGTTATGGGTAATCACCTGGATCTTCCATGTATTAATAAATGCAACTGTTTCTGGGTGTTACTTGTTTATCCCCTATGTATATCTGGGACCATCTGAGAGTGGTTTGGGGAATAAGCAGAAGTCAGTGCTACCTAGTGTGTCTGCATACTCTATTTGGGTTGGAGACCTGGTTGCACCCTCTGTTACTTTGGTCTTAATGGATTCTGCCAGGCTTAGGTGATAGACATCCTTGACCCCTTAGCCTTCTGGGTTAATAGATGGCAGCTGCAACTCTGAACTTCTAATTGTATGCTGGTAGTGGAACAGAAGAATTTATTAGTAACTTTCTTAACAAATAGTATAGCTTTAATTGAATACCTTATTTATCAAACATAATGCTGACTGTTGTCCCTGTCACTCTGTGCAACATTCTGTTGAGGTGCAGAGCTTTAGTTTTTACCATATTTTCCTATTTAGAGATTGTGAGATAAGGATGAATCTTTGGTCTAGGGCTAGAAGTCGGAGATGAAGGTCACGGCCCATCTTCTCAGCAGTGTGGGATTATCTGCTATATTTTCCTTTCTGTAGTTGTTACCAGGTTCCATTATTGCTCTAAAGGGTGTGCTGTTATGCATAATACTGCATCAGTATATTTAGAATTCTTGAGACTCTGGGTATATTTTCATTGTATTCATAATGACTTATGAACCATTTTTTGCCTTCTACTTATGAAGGCTCAAGCACATTAGAAGAAGAGATAGGGACTCACCATCTTTTTGGAAGTCTTTCATGTTTAGATGTATACACTTGTGAAGTTATGCAACTGTATGTAGTCTTTCCCTTTTTTATATGGGGTTGTTATATATATTTCTTGTCTATTCATGTATATAGTTATTTTACTGTTTGCTGTGTTGGTGTTATGAAATCAGAGTCACATCCATATATTAAAATGTGTTCCCTATCAGATTACTCTCTTTAGGAAATCGGGTAGTTCAGCAGTTTATTTTCATTGTATAGGGCACTAACAACCACATATTAATTCTGGCCACAAAGTTATTCAGGTACAAGCCATGAAGAATGTTACTTTTTTAGCTATGAAAACTTGGAATATTAATGGTACTAATTTGCTTGTCTAGGGAACCAGCCTGTTGACATTGCTGAAATGGCTTGCTCCCTACATAGTATCTAATATGAAGCATGGTAAATTTTCAAGTTAGAGGTCTGATCACATTGCTTCATATATGCATCTATCTTGGCAAAAATGAGCTTCTATAATTCTGATGCATCAGTGTCTGATAATTTGCAGTTACTGCATCTTCTTCTTGGTGTCAGCTTGAGTTGGCATGATCCTATGATTTTCACAGCAGACCCTTACATTGTACTCCATATAACTCCATTCAGCAATGGTTGCCAAAGAAAGGAAAAAACTTTTCAGATTACACAGTGCAAGGCTAAGGGATGTTTCATTCTGGTGGTATATGAAAACTGTTTTTCTGCTCCCAAGGACTTTAGTGCCTGCAAGACACCTAAACATTATGCACTGGATATGTCTCTAAGTTCGACAATTGCTGATAGGCTTCATTTGGATTTTGGAGCAAGGGAAGTTGGAGCCCTTAATTGTTTAGTTAGTCTCTTTATAGTGGAAAGCCTCCTGGGGAGCACCTCAGCCTTGCAGGTTGTTCATTGTGTTTACTCAGATTATGAGTACCTATACTACCTTGGCTCTAGAAGCTTCTTCCATATTATTTTAGATGGATTGATTTTGTTGACCTTTTGAAGTCTGGCAAGCACAAGTTATAGGTTTTATAAGCCTAGCCAGAATGTGTTTTATTTCGCCACCCATTTTAAATTTATTTTGCGGATGAGTAAAGAGGCGATGACCTCTCCCCCTGATCTAGATGTCCCTTCATGATTAGGTGGGCTACTGGCACCAGTTGTCTGTTTCTATGAGGGTCCATCTAGTGACATAGGGGTTTATATTTAAGCTGGGTGAGCTTATCTATAATGCCAGAAGGGTATTGTATCCGAAGGCTTTTGCAGGGTCCAGGTAGGCCGAACTGGGTAGGATCCAGTGTTTGTAGGTCCAATACATGATGATCCTTTCCATAGCTTTGCAGACCAAGCTAGTCAGGCTTATGGGGGCTTATAGTTTCCAGGGATGCTGGCACCACCCACTGTTGCTGTACGCCACTCTTTGGGCACATATCCAGCTGGCCTTAGACAATTTTATGTGTGCCGTAGTTTTTTAATACTGATCAGTGATGCCTTCCCTTTTGGGATTTTGCTTATCATTTAGTAGCTTCCTCCTTCTATTGTATAGTTTTTTTTATGGTGGGGTTCCACCAGACAGGGGGCCTGCCTTTGGGAGATTGGTCTTGGTTTTTTGAGTTTATAAATTCTAGGAACCTTTTTTGGGCTAGGGGTTGAGCTAGCTAGAGTAATGCTCCCAGTCTATGTTTGGTGTAGTCCCAATCTAACATGGATAGCATTACTCTTAGTTTCTTATCCCTTGTGATACCTATGGAGGTGGGTTTGTCTTTTGAGCCTTGCCTAAAAAAGGCACTATGTTAAAAGTATATTCTGAAACTCCTATAAAAGCTTTTTTCATAACAAGTTATTTTCATGGACTGACCATTTCTAAAAGTCCTCAAACTGGGAACTTGGTGATCTACAGCCAAATTAAAACAGAGAGTGGGCATTAGCATATCCGGATGCAGTAAGGAAGGTCTTTTCCTTCAAAACAAAAACTTCAGATCCTTTGACACTATTTTCAAGGTATCTAAAGGACTGGTAATAGACCTTCAGACACTGCATCTTTAGATATAATTTTTATGCACCTATACTTTTTGACCATTTGTCTTCACCAGAGAGTTTACTGACACATTCTTTCCCCAAGAAGTGAGAGTCCTAGAACCCATTTGTTCCCTTATGAGCAAGGAGTAAGCGTGTTGGGTATGTCATGCAATCATCTGCATGGGTGATCAAGGTTTTATCTATATGACTCTGTGTCCCACATGCATACCTATAGATATCCAAGAGGTAGACATGCAGTAGGTAATGAGGTGTGTCAGCCAATTTTATGAGCAATGAAACTTTCTGTGGTCTCACCCCCCCCCCCTTGAGATAGCTACCTCCTTGTGATCTCAGGTCTGCTACAGGTATTCCTCGGTGAGGTCTGTGCTCTTGACATACACAAATATTTCATACCCTTAGAGAGGTGAGCAGGCTTACCCTCACCATATTTTCTCCCCTTTACCAATTCCTCCAATGTCTGGGACACTAATCACTCATGAGTCGACTATAGTCATAGAAAGGGGTTTATCCCAATTACATCATAAAAGTGACTAATAGCTAGTTTTAGTGCATATCTATTAACCTTTCTCTAACATCATTGATGACCTCAAGCAGAAAGTTTCTGACATTAACTAAACCTCGGTTAGCCTTTCACATTCTTCAATTTAAAGCTCTTAAGACCCCCTGGAGCTGACTGTCTGCCAGTGAGATTCATTAAAAAACTCCCCCCTTCAAGCACTAGACCTACTGTGGGAAGCACATGACAATACCTCCCTTCTTTGGAGGCTGTCTCTTTTTACCAAGTATTTCCACCAGTGTGATCAACTGTGGGTGGACTTGTTTGATGATGGTTGGATGTACATGTGGAGAGAATGTCTGGAAGTTTGTTGGTGTTTGAATGTGTAGATTTGTTTTGTGTGTGTGTGTGTGTGTGTGTGTGTGTGTGTGTGTGTTTAGGAATGTGCCTTTGCTAATGTCATGCATGTGCATCAAGGAAAACACTACCAACATCAGATCTGACAGTGCTAGTGTTACAAAAGTGCAATTCACAGATATGCTAATGAGTCAGTAATAAAATCTTTCTCATTGCAGCTATAGGTGTCTTTGAATCATAACTAGAACTACCTGCAACAATTGCTTGTGCCCCAAAATCTTCCATTTAGCCTTCTCTTTTAATTTCTACATTGGTTGAACATGGGGATTTTATTTTTTGCTTGATTTCCTTCAAGACTGAGAGCAGGCTATATTCCCCATTACTACTCTAGAGAGAAAGGTGGCCTGAATATTCCAACTCTAGTTTTACATCATCAAGCCTATGTTATTATGATTGCCATCCTGTCATAGGTTCATAGGTTCATAGGTTCATACTAGGCTATCTGCCCTAGGGCATTTATAAGCCTAGCCAGAGTGTGTGTGGCTTTCACCACCCCTTAGGATGAGAATACTATACCCATTAGTTTGCTGTGCCTCTGTCCAGCAGTGATACAGAGATGATTCCCGGGGTAAACCCATCCACTCGTCAAGATTTCTCTTGAACAGAGTCAGTGAGGGGCTCTGCCTCACATGGACTGGGATTCTGTTCCATAGTGTAGGGAGTCTCTGGGTGATGAATCTGTCCCTATATATATCCGTGTTGAGGTTTAAGTCTCTTGCTCTCGTGGCTCTGGTGGATTTGGATTTTTGAGGTGGAGCATGTCCATTAATTCGGGTTGGACATGGCCTTGTATGTCAGGCACAGATCACCTCTGAGCAGGCCGACTGAATAGAGCTGGAGTTTCTTCAGTCGGGCATCGTATGACATATGTTTGAGCCTTTATCCTTTTGGTGAGGAACTTTTGGGGTCTTTCCAACTGCTGCAGGTGTCAGGTAAGGTACATTCGAATTCAATCATTGGTCTGATAAGTGAAGAGTACAGGGGTACAATGACCTCTCCTGATCTGGATGTGAATCCCTTCATGATCAGGTGGGCAATGTAGAAGGTCTTCCTAACCACTTTGGCAATGTGAGTGTCAAAAGAGAGGTTACTGTCAACTTGGGTCCCCAGGTCCCTGATAACTTCTTCCGTGTTTAATGGATTACCACCTATGTGGTAATTAGGGGTTACCTTGTTTTTCCCAAAAGGTATGACTATACATTTTTTGGCATTTAGCTTAAGGCCATGGCTCTGGCACCAGTTATCCATTTCTATGTGACCTTTCTGGAGGATGTCTGTGTCTGATGGAGTGTCAATTATGGTGCCCAGTTTGCAGTCATCTGCAAATTTTGTCAGCTCTCTCTCTCTTATAGGTTAAATAAATGGTATTAGTACACTGAGAGTGTTTAGTATAAGCCTAAGGCCATGGCCCAGAAATGGCAGATGACAGCTGGCCCTCTCTGATTATTGGTGCAAGCCTAGGCATTGATTCTTGAGTTAAAAGTCCACTCTGCACCAGTGGAGTGACCGGCGCTTCCTATACACCCCATTTCTGGGCCATGGCCTTAGGCTTATACTAAACACTCTCAGTGTACTAATACCATTTATTTAACCTATAAGAGAGAGAGAGAAAGAGTAGTACACTCCACCTACGACACTTGACCTTGGTATTTTTCTTGTTTCATTTAGATGGTTTGTCAAAACTTGCAGCTCATTTAGACCACTTTTAGTGAATGCTTGGTATCACAATGGGTTCAAGTTCTGTTATTAGTTTAACAAAGGAAAACTTTTGTCATTATGTGATGTTCAAATCCTTAATTGAATTGAGAGTGAATAGCACTTCCATCATGAATAGTTTTCCCATTATTTTGCAGTTAAGATAAAGACCAAGGAAAGGTCCCTAGTATTCATCCTGATCCTGCTTCAGCTTATCTACAAATTCTCCTCTGAAGCTCTTGAACATGATACATTGATTTCTCATGTTCGTAATATTCTCTGTAAAGCCAGTATGCTATTAAGTGAGAAGTTCAGTCCATGTATTGGGAAGAAGTATGTAAAGATCTCACTGATTAGGCACAGGAACGGATACTCATGATTGCATTGCCACCCTGCGTATCACCTATATGGTGGTTCTTCAATTGGAAAAGCATTCATAATTTTTCTTAATGCCAAAATAGTTATCCAAAATGTAGTTCCTAGTTATATGTTGGAGATGCAGGAACCAACATTTAGGCACTTGGTCTCTTGTCCTTTAGGCTTGGCATTCCCGAAATCAGTATAGAGCCATTATAGATGATGGTTGCCAGACATTATTATGGAATAATTACAACTTCACTAGGGTCATTTAGCCTTTAACTTGTCTAGTTTTTCCCATTTATCAAGTGTCGACATTATTACATTTCAGACTGCTGTTATGGCAACAAAGAAGGCACTTTCCCTTTGATGTAAGCTTGTACTTTATCTGCCATAGGTTAGTGATTGCTGGGAAATTATGGATAAAATATATCATGTAAAATGAAAGCTGCTGCTAGATGTCATAGGGAATATAAACAGAGTATAAGACATGGACTTTGAAATCTGTTTGGTTCGTACTCCCCACATGGTAAATGAAGGAGTCCTACATATATTCTGTCTGTTACAGCAATCGATTGAACATACTAACTACATTTTTCCCATTCTCTGATCTCCCAAACTAACATACTGCATTTTGTTTTTACAGTCACCTGGGTAATTCAGAATCTTTTTGTTTGAGACTACTAACTAGTCACTGTCTTCCTCCTGGATCCTCACTGCCATCATATTTAATTTATTCATGCATTCTGCCAGCTCCATAATACTTAGCTTTATAAGCAAGTACACAATGTGAAAATCCTTCTTTGATTTCTTATTAATAAGGATGGTCCTTAGTTCCCATCACCAGTCCTTGCAGAGCAGAGGTTTTTTTTTCTATAGCCCTTATAATGTCATTTTTAATTACTGAGGACTTCTCTTTGGCCTTTGTAGGATTATTATGAATGTCATTCATTTCTGGACCAAGACTGAATTCATTCATGTAGGATTTCTTTTGTGAAAACCTTAATTTATATATGCTTTGGTTGACATTTGCATTTGTCAACATCCAAAACACGCACCACAATGCATTGAAAATATGAATGTTGACCCACTGAGACACAATCTTGGCACATGCAAAATGGAAAAAAAAAACATTAAAAAAAACATAATTTTTTGCAGGGGGTAGCCCTCCTGCATCATCTGCAAATTAAATGCACTAACTCTGAGATCGCAAAAAATTGGGGAAAGGAAATACTTCCAAAAACTGAGACTTGTGAGATCTTGCACACTTTTTGGCCATCTATTTAGTTGATCAGAAGCTGTTGACTGGAGAATCTGCAAATGAAGACACACCTGCAAACAGGAAGAAACAGATTCATTATTTCTTTGCCAGATTTACATTAAGGAAAGCTGCTATTTAAGGGAAATGACAGAATAGAAGTGAATGTAACAGTAACATTTTTGGGGGACTTCATCTCTTCATACCACAAGAGTGGGAGCTTCATGCTTATTTGGAGGTTCAAAGGACCCTACTAAGCTTATGGCTAAAGAGACTATTAGGAAGATCAGCCATATCACCTAGTAATGGTTGATGATGAGTAGTGCTCCCTGTTAAGTATATTATCTCCATATATCCAAAGTAAAAATAGTGATCACCCATCTAGTCAGACAGCTGGACAGATTTTTAAGGTTGTGATGGAGGTACTTGATTTGTAAGGAGTGCCTATTCTAGAAATGCAGAAATGTGGAATAAGTTAAGTTAGATATCTGTTGCACTAGCTGGTATTGTTAAGGTGGTATAACAAATTTAGATATCTAGAGCAGGTGTTTTTTATCATTGGTTCTATTTAGGAACTGAATTTCAAAGAATTTGAGGTCATTCATAGCACAGAAGGCTAAATATAGATCACCTCTAGGAAATCTATATGAGAATGAGTAGAGGGGCAGGGCTTTTAGTCTATCAGATTAGCTAAGCATGCTAATACCTGAGATAGTTTTGCTATGGAAACATTGAGTTTTCTTGGGTTAATTTAGCTGCTTTGTAATGTTCACACCAAAGGAGGCACTATATTCAATGATGGGCCTATTAAGAGAAGAATAAAGTGGGTCTATAACTTCTTTAGAACTTAAAGATATACTACAAAGAATACACTGGGCAAAGTAGAGGGAATTTCTAACCATGACAGAGATGTGGGGATCAAAAGAGAGTTTATTACCAACAGAAATTCTCTGATGACTGAGTCAAATTTAAATGGATTATCTATATGGAACTTTGTGGCAATGATGGCTTTACCAGAAGTGACTATATTGTGTTTATTAGAGTTGAAGGTAAACTAGTTCTTCATGCACCAAGCATTTGGTTGGCCCGTCTTTGCTTAAAAAATGAGTATCAAGCTTTTTTAGCTATAGTCCCATGACATTAGCTTTCACATCAGAATATGTCAAAAAGAGAGCATTCAACACAGGGATGGTCATTTTTTTCTAATTAAAGCAAATAGCCCAGAAATTAACAATATGGTTAATACCAGATTTACATATGAACTAATGTTGACTATGGTGAGTTTGTCAATAATTCAAGAATACGAAATAATGTTGAAGGCAATGGCAAGGTAAAAAGCAGGAGGAATAGAGAGCATGCACTTTATCCATGGCCTCAGTAAGCCTTTTGAAGACTTTAACCAGACTGATGAGACATGATCACCTTTTGCAAATCTGAACTGATGTGAATACAGGGATACAGCATCACTCATATCTTTGTTTATTAGTTCAGCTTTAATATATTCAAAAATTTTAAAAATAACACTAGTGAAACTGATAGATCTGTAACTCTGAAGGTCCGCAGAGGGATCACCGTTATGCAAGGACGCCAAAGCTATCCTGTATGTTGTATGATATATATATAGTGTGCAGATAGTGTAGGGCACTGCTGCAGTACGATTCCTGTATGCGTTTCACGAGAAGCATACAGTGTTGCATGTATGTGAATAACAGTATGCTTACATTTGTCACATTGTACACTGAGCTGTTAGCTGCTATCAGTATACTTTTAATTACTTTCCTTGATTCTCAAATGAAGCTTGCTACATATTTTAGCACTATGCATAGGCTTGAAAGCTATAATTTGTTGCAGTCTAAGACTGAAGGGTTGCATTGAAACAGTGGTCATTTACGGCATTTTTATGAATGATCACTCCTCAGAGTGAAAATATATAATTAAGGGGGTGGGAAGCAAATCCTCCACATATGAGTGAAAGAAAGTTTGACCCTTAACAAAAGAATGTTTGCTTTTATTAGTGCACTTAACTGTTAGTAGGACACCTGTTCAAGTCATTGCCAGCTACAGGACCCCCTCCATGAATCAGGACACTCACTCTGCCTCTTTGGATCTACTTGAGTCTATTAAGATACATCCAAACACCATGGTTTTGGGTGACATTAACTACCCATCCATTGACTGGGTTAATTACTCATGCTCAAACTCACTTGCCCAAAGGTTCTTCGACTTCATTAACTCCAATGCCTTGGACCAGCTGGTTGATGCCCCCACAAGGGGTGCAACATCCTGGATCTGGTGCTTACCAATATTGGGGACCAATGTAGCACCCTCACTGTGAGGTATTCCCTTGTCAAATCTGACCACAAATCAGTCTCATTTGAAGTAACTATCACACCTGACCTCCCCCAGCTGCAACTAAACTAAAAATACTTCCCCAAAGCAGATTACAACCTCTTACAGGATGATATAAATAGCTTTGATATGCCAGTTACATCTGGTGGACTTCTTCAAGACAGTCACCAAGGCTAATAACTAAAAATATTCCCAGGTGAAACAGACTGCTCAAGAGCCACAAACTAATGGTGAAACGTTTCTTTAAGCAAATACAAATCACTTTTTTGTCAGTGAGACTTCTTCAGAATACAACAGACCCACTGAATCAGTTCCTCTCTCTCTCTCTCTCTCTATATATATATATATATATATATATATATATATATGTGTGTGTGTGTGTGTGTGTGTGTGTGTGTGTGTGTGCGTGTGTGTGTGTGTATTAATCACCTGATAGTCTTAATCAAGTCCAATTGTGACAAAATAAAAACACCTCAAGTGAAGTTTAAAAACACACCACTAAAACATTTTCTCTCTGACATGAAAAAGACTGAATATAATATAAAAAAACTGTATAACTTATTTAGGTTCTGAGAAATATGTTTACATATGTATATTAATGTCCAACAACAGTGGAACTTCCAGCATAAACAATAATACATTTTTGTATGGTTAGGCTGACTAATATTTCTCTGCCCTGACTTTTAATAATGGCACCAGGGATATGCAGTCATTAATTCCAGGGAAATTGGTTGCATCTAGGTTTATTTGCCAACTCAGCTCTTTTAATTCCAACTTGTCTTTCCACCCACACCCCCATTATAAACAGGAACATTTTCAAATATAGTGAACAAAAATTGCTTAAAGTCACTACAACAGGCAGAATTTCTTGTTTTGATTTGTATGTCCTTTTGTTTAGCTGCCTTTCTCTTTTCCCTACATAAAATGCAGGACATACACACAGCCAAATATGCCACCCCCTTAGATAGACAGTTCCCTTCCTGTGGGTGGATAATAGACCTTGCTGCATTTTGCAGCTGCAGTACTGGGTGGCAAAGTATATATTTACACTGGCTATGCATTCCACATTTTTGAGTACCTTTACTATTTTTTTCTTTCTTCTCCCTGTTGTCACCATTAGTTTCTAAAATATTCATGGTATTTTTACCTTTTTTGTACATAAAAGTGGATCTATTACCCACTATATCTCTGATTTGTCTGTCTTCTACCAATATTCCCCAATTTTTACTTATGATGTCCCTAATGCTATTGAAACCAACACCATATCTGAGTACCATAGCTCTAGGGAAGTGTCTAACCTTTACTACTTCCTCATATTCTAACTGTGGGCAAGCATCTACTCCTTCTTCTCCATTTTGAATATTATTGTTGCCAGGTATCAAAATATCTCCCTTGTTTAAGCCTTTTCCCAAGAGGGGTAGATATTTCTTCCCTCTATTTTGGGCAACTTCTGTGCTAATTGTTCTTAAAAAAGCCCAGGGTATCCCCTTTCAAGGAAGATATTCTCCAATTTTCTTTTTTCATTTTCAAAACTTTTATTATCAGACACCATCCTTACCAATCTAATAAATTGCCCCTTAACAAGACTTTTTTTCTGGGACAAAGGATGCATACTACTAAAATGTAAATAACTGTTTGAGAAAGTGTGTTTTCGGTAAACAGTAGAATAAAACCCATTTTCTTACTTCTCTATGGTGAAGTCCAGATAATTGATGCTTTTTTGTCCATCGGTAAGTGAATTTTAAGAAAGGGATAGTAGTATTCAAATTCTTTATGAACCCGGAAATTTCCTCTATGTCTCCCACCCAAAGGACAAAGATGTCATCCAAATATCTGAGATATAAGGAAAACTTCTCCTCAAGAGGACCCAAAAATGAAGTGTCTCTCCCAACTATGTATCACCAAGCTGGCATAAATGGGGACACAAACACCCCCATTAAAACTCCCTTCGTTTGTTTGAAGATGTTACCCTCAAACCAAATATAGTTGCTGTTGAGCACAATCTCCATACATTACATAATAAGCCTGGACTGTTCCCCATTAAATAAACCAGATGTCAGGACTGCTTCACTAAACAGTTCCAATCTATCTTCCTGGGGGATACTAGAGAAAAGATCTTTCACATCTGTTGTTAGAAAGATGACATCCTCGTTCCAAAGGGAATGTGTGATCCTACCCAAAAAATCCCAAGAGTCCCTGATAATGTGGTTGTCCATTTTTTGAAAAAGTTTCAACAGCCTAGCCACATAAAGGGCAAGGGGATGTATTTTAGTTCCTGCTGCAGAGATAATGGGTCTAAAAGGAGGGCACTACAGGTTCTTGTGAATCTTAGGGATTCCAAAGAAGGATGGAATTCTGGGGTTATTGTTCTGAAAACCTTGTAAGTCTTGAGATCCAGCCCACCCTACAGAAATTCATCCTCCAAAAATAGATTTATATATTGGTAGGAACCATGTACTTCATTCTTAGAAGCTCTGGTGTTAAGAGTCACTATTTTCTAAAATCTTTAACATTTTTTTAAAGTATTCTTGTCTTCTGAAAACAATGACCCCCCCTCCATTGTCAGATTTCATTATTCTAGATGGAGATTCCTTTTCAAGTTCTCTGAAGCATCATGTTCTTCTTTAGTAAGGTTAAAGGGACTATAGCCTTTTTTCCCAAAAATATAAAACTGATAAATATTATAAACGCATATTTTGGAAAATGCCTCAACTGTGGGATGGGGAACAGGCATCACTGTACTCCTTTTCCTTTAAAGTTAAATAATTAAAATATCCATTCTGTTCTACCCTTTCCACCTCCTTATCCTTGCATTGGATAGCAAAATTTATTTTCTAATGGATAATTTAAATTTCATCATAGTGTCTACCAAATTTTGTTTAAAAGTAGGAATAAAGGTAAATCCTTTCTCAAAAATAGAAAAGTGCTCATCAGTGATGTTGCAGTCCATGTAATTATAAATAGTAACATTATTTTTCTTAAGAACCATAGGGATACTACTTGCGTGGTGAATACCATAAATGAGGTTCAATTCTTCCTCCACCACTCTCTGTAGCCCCCCCCCTCCCTCGCTGGTAGTAATAGTTCTCCTGCCTCTGTACCTGCACCCCCCCCAAGGGAACTGATTCAGTTGGTCTACTGCATTCTGAAGAAGTCTTACTGATGAAAAGCTGATTTGTATTTGCCTAAAGCTTAAATAAATGTTTCACCCTTGGTCTGTGGCTTCTGAGCAGTCCGTTTCACCTGGGAATATTTTTTGGTTATTAGTTCTGTTCTTTCCTGGTTCCTCATTTGACTTGTGGTTACAGTCATGAAGGCCCTGGATGAGTGGAAATCTGTGCATGCAGCCTACCTAGACTTAGCCAAGGCTTTTGACACTATCTCCCACTCAGGCATCATTGACAAACCCATCCAGCTATGTATCAACCCTTATATCATTAGATGAGTTGCTAACTGGCTCACTGATAGAACCCATATAGTCAAAATAGGGGAATCCACCTCCAACAACAGACCTATAACCACTGATGTTCCACAAGGATCAGTTCTGGGACCTCTGCTGTTTGGAATCTATTTCTCTGAAGTACAAGCAAAAACTAAAGGTCTGTGGCTGATAAAGTTTGCTGATGACTGCGAACTTGGAGTGGTAATAGAATCTCCAAACACTGTCAGCATCCTAAAAGAGGGTCTTACACAAACAAATGATTGGTGCCAAAGTCATGGCCTTAAACTCAATGCAAAAAATGTATTATCATCCCTTTTAGTAAGAGCGATGTTCCTGATAACTACCACATCAATAGCAACACCCTAAGTACACACTCAGTGGTGAGAGACCTGGGCACACAGGTTGACAGCAACCTAACCTTTGATCACCATATCTCCACAGTGGTAAGAAGGGCATTCTATATTGCTCATCTCATAAGTAAGGGGACTACCTCTACAAAAAAGAAGTTATAACCTCCCTGTAATCTTCCCTCATAGGTTCATAGGTTCATACTAGGCTATCTGCCCTAGGGCGTTTATAAGCCTAGCCAGAGTGTGTTTGACTTTCGCCACCCATTTTAAATTAATTTTGCTATGCTCTTTTTTGAGGTTAGTATACTGTGCCTCTGTCTAACAGTGACACAGAAGTGATACCCAGGGTAAACCTACGATCTCCCATCCACTCATCAAGATTCCTCTTGAAGTGAGTCAATGAGGGACTCTGCCTAACCTGGACTGGGATTTTATTCCAGAGTGAAGGGAGCCTCTGGGTTATGAATCTGTCCCTCCAGCATATCCTATTTATTTCAGGCTGAGGTTCAAGTCTCTCGAGCACGTAGCTCGATGGGATTTGGATTTTCTGAGGTGCAGCATGTCCAGTAATTCCGGGTTGGACATGGCTTTATACGTCAGGCACAGATCGCCTCTGAGCAGGTGGTATGCCACTGAGTAGAGCTGGAGTTTCTTTATCCGGGCAGCATATGGCATCTGTTTGAGCCCTTTGATCCTATTGGTGAGGTACTTTTGGGGTCTTTCCAGTTGCTGCAGGTGTCTGGTAAGGTACATCCCAAAAGGGGCATTGTACTCAATTATGGGCCTGATGAGGGATGAGTAAAGAGGCACGATGACCTCCCGTGATCTAGATGTGAATCCCTTCATGATTAGGTGGGCTATATAAAATGTTTTTCTAACCACTTTGGCCACGTGGTTGTCAAATGAGAGATTGCTATCAACTTGGGTCCCCAGGTCCCTAATTACTTCTTCTGTACTTAATGGATTACCACCTATGTGGTAATTTGTGGGCACTTTGTTTTTGTCAAAGGGGATGACTATACACTTTTTGGCGTTTAGCTTGAGGCCATGGCTCTGGCACCACTTGTCTGTTTCTATGAGGCCCTTTTGGAGGATGCTTGTGTCAGCTGGACAGTCGATTATGGTGCCCAGTTTGCAGTCATCTGTGAACTTGGTCAGCCACAGTCCTTCCGTGTTGTCCTGTACCTCCGAGAAATATCTACCAAGCAAGAGAGGTCCCAGGACTGAGACTTGTGGGATGCCACTTGTAACTGGTTTGGAGTCTGACATGGCTCCAGCAATTCTAACCATGTGGGTTCTGTCCTTGAGCCAGTTTGCAACCCATCTAGTGACACAGGGGTTTATATTTTAGCTGGTGAGCTTATCTATAATGCCCAAATGGGGTATTGTATCAAAGGCTTTTGCGAGGTCCAGGTAGGCTGTGTGGACCACCTTCCCCTCGTCAATAGCCTTGGTGACTGTTTCAAAGGAATCGACCAGGTTTAAGAGGCAGGATCTTCCCTTAACAAAGCCGAACTGGGTAGGATCCTGTGTCTGTAGGTCCCCAATATCTTTAACATCATCAGGCCAGTAATTGAGTACAACACCCCTTTTGGTATGTACTTTTCCAAGCACCTGCAGCAATTGGAGAAACCACAAAGGTTCCTCAAAAGGACAAAAATCAAGGTCTTCAGCATCTGTCATATGTGGATCATCTGAAATCACTCTCACTTTATTCTGTTTCATACCAACTACTCAGAGGCGATCTCTGCCTTGCATATAAGGCAATCTCTGACCCTGCTTTTTTGGAAATGCTGCATATTCGCAAGTCAAGTGGTACACACGTTACTCGCTCTAAAGACATTAACCTGGTATGTGACATTAATAGAACCTGCTGGAGGGACAGATTTGTCTCCCAGAGGTTACCACACCTTTGGAACCAACTCCCACTTCATATCAAACAGAGCACCTCATTGGCCCTCTTCAAACACAATCTGGATGATTGAATGGGTAACCATAAATTCACCCTGGGGGTTCCACCTGTGTTCCTCTTGGACAGGGGCTATAGGTGCTGATCATGGAAATAAGGGTAGAACTTGGATAGGCTTGTAAAGGCCCTAGGACCATTAGCCTAGTAACTTCCTAAGATCATATGATCCTATTACATTTGATTGAATTCCCTCTTGCCATGAGTATCTGTATTTATATGGCCAGTATAAATAGTTTTACATATAAATTTACAATCACTAGTGTTTACAGCTTTTGCCTTTCAATCAGACATAGCAGGCCTGTCATAAAGTTGCAAAAGATCTAGCATATGATGCTGTCTGTGTTGCAGATGCTTAAGGCATGATTGCTACTATGAGCATCCTCTTATTTGTTGTCTGGACACAGACAAGGCATCACCAGGGTACCATGCTTCATTAACTTGTTTATGAAATGCCATGTCATAAAACATGTTGCATTCAAGTAACACTCTGCTGTCTCTGATGAGTTGACATTGGAGGTCTCTTCTGGATGGTTTAGGGCTCCTGAACAAATCTTTTGAGTCTAGGCATGATACCCCATACTACATATTTGACTACACACTGTACTACAGTAGTTCTGCATGCTGGATTGTGATAATAGGAGATGCTACCAGCACAGCTACCTGGAATTTTGTAAATAATTACTAATTGTATGTCATTGGTTAATATCAAAATGATTTGTCTAAGATGCTTGTGTTACAACTGTATTAGAACTGTATGTTATGTGTATATCAAACTGCTGGTCCAGAAGTGTGTGTTGAAAAGGGCTTGTAAAGTACTAAGCTTAAAAATGTAACCACAGTGTACCCTACTGGAAAAGAACAGAAATGTACATACAGTATTGTAACTGTTTAAATGCATATATTTTAACAATGGAAACTGGAACACATGAGGTTAACTTCAGAAAAATAGCTGAAATTAAATTACTTTATGGCCAGGTCATAAAATATGTTATCTTTCAGTTTCAATGCAGCAATAGACACAATGTCTGTGCTGTGAAGTTTCTTGTATTGTCTTGCAAGTGTTTTATTGTTTTATGACTTTCAGGATTTGCAAAGATCTGAGAAAAAGCCTTTGTGTATGTATTTTCACAGACAGATGCTAACTATTGCTAGCTTTCAGCAATGGTGGGTTTATTTGGGATAGTTAGATGACAAGAAATTATATTATTCTGCAAGCTATCCCAGCAGTAATATTTGAGATATTAATTTAAGAACTCTCTGAGAGAGACTAGGCATTCTCTCTACAGTCTTTGAACTGACACATCAGCTAGATGATCTATTTACCACATCTGCCTTGCTGCTCTAATTAAGTGTACTAGGGTACAATATAATTCTTTTATATATAGTCAGGAATACAGCAAAGCTAAATTTATATGTTTTTCTTTATTTCTTTGAGACTGTCCTTCAATATTTTAAATACTTCCTGTGATTTTGAACTCTGGTGTTACTGTAAAGGTATATTTGGTATTGTCTTGTTCTTTTATTATTTATTATTAAATATATTTAAACATTTCATTGTGGCTGGTCTGTCTAGACATATTTAAGGTCTGGTAACAAAATAAAATAAATAATAGAACTCTCCAACTAGTAAAATAAGATGACAGAACAGGGTAAATCCACGTCACTCGAAGCCAGTATAAAACAGAAAATTCTTTATTGTAGTTCACACAGGTTGAGCGCTTTCATCTGCCTGGAACGCAGATTTCATCAGAACCATTCTACAAGGCATCAACTCAATCTTAAATACTTGATTTGGCGCCAAACACAATTAATTAATTTAATTGAAATGGATGGGTCTTAAAACGGCCATGTTCTTAAAGTAAGAATAAAACTCTTCAAAATGTTGACTATAAAATATAATATGCATATAAACTAACTCCACTAGTTAATCATTACTTTGGTGTGCTCCGAAATACTAACTTATACACCATAGCCACTAGTATTAAATGCTAAAAATACCTATAACAATAAATAACATGTGTATATATAAATAACGTGTATATATATATATATAAAATACATAAATACATATACTTAAAAATACATTAAAATACATAAAAGAAGTAGTACACATTATGTTCAAATTGGTTGCGGACAAGATGACTAACCTATTATCTATTTAATAATAATAATATAGTGTAAATTGCATGGATGCATTGTATACTTTGATCGTACTGTTAAATATTCTATAAATACTACTATAGACTATAAATAATAAATTGATAAAAACTAATCTACACTGTTTCTAATCTGTACAAGTTCTAAACACAGACAAGGCATCACCAGGGTACCATGCTTCATTAACTTTTTTATGAAATGCCATGTCATAAAACATGTTGCATTCAAGTAACACTCTGCTGTCTCTGATGAGTTGACATTGGAGGTCTCTTCTGGATGGTTTAGGGCTCCTGAACAAATCTTTTGAGTCTAGGCATGATACCCCATACTACATATTTGACTACACACTGTACTACAGTAGTTCTGCATGCTGGATTGTGATAATAGGAGATGCTACCAGCACAGCTACCTGGAATTTTGTAAATAATTACTAATTGTATGTCATTGGTTAATATCAAAATGATTTGTCTAAGATGCTTGTGTTACAACTGTATTAGAACTGTATGTTATGTGTATATCAAACTGCTGGTCCAGAAGTGTGTGTTGAAAAGGGCTTGTAAAGTACTAAGCTTAAAAATGTAACCACAGTGTACCCTACTGGAAAAGAACAGAAATGTACATACAGTATTGTAACTGTTTAAATGCATATATTTTAACAATGGAAACTGGAACACATGAGGTTAACTTCAGAAAAATAGCTGAAATTAAATTACTTTATGGCCAGGTCATAAAATATGTTATCTTTCAGTTTCAATGCAGCAATAGACACAATGTCTGTGCTGTGAAGTTTCTTGTATTGTCTTGCAAGTGTTTTATTGTTTTATGACTTTCAGGATTTGCAAAGATCTGAGAAAAAGCCTTTGTGTATGTATTTTCACAGACAGATGCTAACTATTGCTAGCTTTCAGCAATGGTGGGTTTATTTGGGATAGTTAGATGACAAGAAATTATATTATTCTGCAAGCTATCCCAGCAGTAATATTTGAGATATTAATTTAAGAACTCTCTGAGAGAGACTAGGCATTCTCTCTACAGTCTTTGAACTGACACATCAGCTAGATGATCTATTTACCACATCTGCCTTGCTGCTCTAATTAAGTGTACTAGGGTACAGTATAATTCTTTTATATATAGTCAGGAATACAGCAAAGCTAAATTTATATGTTTTTCTTTATTTCTTTGAGACTGTCCTTCAATATTTTAAATACTTCCTGTGATTTTGAACTCTGGTGTTACTGTAAAGGTATATTTGGTATTGTCTTGTTCTTTTATTATTTATTATTAAATATATTTAAAGATTTCATTGTGGCTGGTCTGTCTAGACATATTTAAGGTCTGAGAGTACTTGCATATTTATTTGGTGACACTGTGTAGGCCACTTCTAATAGCCTTGCTCTTGGTCAAACTACCATTTGTATTGATAGCAACATTAAGATTGGACACCCTTTGTTAAGGGCCTTAAAGTAGCTGATAAAGAGTTTGCTGGTGGCAGTAAAAACTACCTTATAGTCTGGGCAGAAGGGGACATAGCTAGTAAACCTGTGCCAGCCTTTTCCAGGTGTGTGTATGTGTAAATCAAATCTCCAAGAGTGTATGTGTGTGTCAGCTACTTGGGCAGAGACATGAAACACTGGTTGGAGAGAGAGAGTGTTGGAGGTCTTTGCTCGGCCACTCAGCTGAAATCTCAGAAATGAAAGTCTTACTGGGGATCTGGAGAAACAGGGAGAAACCAGCCCCAGACTGACTGTGGTCTCTGTGTGCTCTTAAGGGAAATTGCACTTGATGCAGTGAACTGTATCTGGAAATACTATGTGTGTACCTGTCATCCTTCCAATGTATGTCCCTCAGTAATGCTAGTGGTGATGATTGAGGTTCCTTTATTACTGGTCCAGTGGTAGGGCGTCACGGAATGAATAATATATCAAACTACATGCAATATTCAGTATCATCTGTCTAATAAAGAATATGGATGAGTTAGGTTACGCAAATGTGTTCCTCTCCTCTCTGTATTTTCTTTTTTTTTTCATTTTTTTTTTTTTTGCTAGCTAGTATCTTACTTCAAGCATCATGTAGATTTCATGTGATTCTGAGCCCTTTCTTGCACACAGTAACTTATAAGACCATCTGTGCTCACCTGTGCAGTGCGTTACCTGCATATGTTATAAAGTAACTTTGTGTCAGGTTATGCCAGTATGCAACTTCCTTGTCTTAAATACACATAAACTCATAAATGCCGAATCTGTATGTTATACTACAGTGTTATGCAGAACCTGCACATGGCTCATCCCAAATTAATCACATTTTAGTATGTGGCTGCTAGGCTGTCAAACAGACCAGCTATATGGTCATGTACAATCCTTCCATGGATAGATCATGATTCATTCCCCATGTGTGTAGACACTAGTTATAGCATGCATACTGCTCCTGGTTATCAGTCGTACAACACAGTTTGTAAGAGTGTTACTTCCTGTACCTAACATAAGCCAAACACTCTGGCCATGTTAGAGATTTTATACCAACATGGACACAGTATAGGGCATTAAGTACAACTGGCTGCCATGCCAAGCAGCAGCATGATTGCAAAATAAAAGAATATTCCTTGGGATAACAAGAAATGTGAATAGCTGTGTTACATGCTACAGCATGCACCTGGGGATCATATCCAGAACAATACATGCTAATGCCTGAGACACATCTACAGTATCCCCTGATAGCATCTGGAGTGCTCCAGTATGCAGGCTGAAGATGACTTTGACTCTAGTAGGGTGGGCTGCCCACGATGTTCCTCATTGTTTATTTCCAATAACATATATTACAATTCTGAAGCATAATGACTCTTTCTTCCCTTTAGAAGTCAAGACTCCTCTGGTATCTTTGGTCTATAGAGATAGCACTGTTACCTATATGACTTTGCCGGATTTGCAGCTTTTTATAGGCCACTTGTCTTTGTTGCCCCTCTGATAGCCCATTACCAATAAATGGTACCAAGCTTATATTTATGATAGCCCAAGCTTATCTGTCAGTACACAGTCCAGTGTCTGTATTCTTCTTTCAGACTGAATTCTGGTTTCTATATTCTTAATGCTCACTTTAAGGTCACTGAATCGGACACAGTATATACATGTATTACTTTGCATATGTCAATGTTTCAGTTCATCTGTGTGGCAATTCTTAAGTATCTTCTTGTTCTATGACTAAATGGCTCCTGCCCCACAAATTCCATTTAGGAACCACAATGTTGTGTATATTACATATACTGAGTGTGATGGCTTTTTGTGGTATTTACCATATTCATGAATCCTGGTGTTTGCTTTTTTCTGAGCTGCTATAGTTTTAGTCTTTATATTAACTGCAAACATGAAGTAGGGTAACATGGATTGCATGTCAGTTCTAAGGTATATAGCCCCCAGACTGAAAGATGTTCTCCTTTGTCATAACCAGACTAATGATTCAGTATTATCCCTGAAACAGGAACTTGCAAATTTATACTAAGTGGGGGTTGGCAAGTGATTATAATAAAAATAAAACCAACCTAAATGCCACTTTAAAATCATTCCTTTATTATTTTGACTTATTGATTAAAGGTTTTATAGATAACTAATGAGACTTTATTGATACCCAGAGTATATATTATGCTTTATTATAGTTTTTGTTAAATTATTACCATGAAACTTCTGAATGCTGTTTAAAATATTACCATAAATCATTTCTGCAATCTGCAGCCAAAAATGTACATTAAAATAAAGCAGTCTATTTCTGTCTAATTTAACTAATTCATCTTTAGTTGCCATCATTTCAGCCTGTCTTACTATTACCAAAAAGCTCCACCGGTTTCAATACTTGTTGGAATGGTTAAGGTGTTTGCCTTGCAAGCACAAGGTGCAGGGTTTGAGTCTCACATGGGATAATTGGCTAGGCTTAAAATGTCTCACAAGGGCAGTTAGCTTAGTATGAACCTATGAAAAACAAGACAAGAATCCATAAACATTAAAACCACAAATACGTTTTCATCGCCAGCCTCTTCAGATGAGCGTACTAAATCTACCAACAAGATTTAAATTTCAATCAGTTAATTCCAACCAATGAATGAATACCATGAATCACAAATACTATATAAGGTTGTAATACATAATGTCTTACTATTTCCTTTGACATTATGTTGTTATACTTGTTTGAGGCTGCTTCTTTTCTCTATGATATTATAGTTAATTTGAAGATACTCGAGTTCTATTTAATAATTCATCTGTGAGCTGAAAAAAGTCATTAGAAGGGCTGTTGATGCAACACAAATAATCTATATTGCTATATATCTATGATGTAACGCATACTTTCTTGTAAGTAATACTGCAAAATAATTAGGTCTGACTAACTGCACTTCAGAGAGAACATTATTAATGCCCAAGCTATATGGTGAAAGCTTCTTTCTCATTAAAAATTTTCCATATCCTGAAAACATCACTGAGCTACTTTCAGGTAACAAAAATATTACATTCAGTAACAAAATTTAAACACTATGTTAAGATTTTTATAATATTTTAATTCCAATTAATAAAACAGCTATATTTTCAGTTAGCTACATTTGCATTTATATCTAGTTTATAGTCTGTTCTTCTGTGACATGTCTATTTATATTATTGCATTCAATAATGTTGAAAAGCAGTGGCTTTTGCATATTTCTTTTATGCTGCAGTGTTAATCTAGCTTGCTCTGCAAGATTAATAAATGCTTTCAATGTAGTTGCTACTTGGAAAACAGCAATAACAGGCCATCAAAATACATACATCTTCAAAACCTAGTAATCTTTCAGCTTTAGTTTCACAAAATTATGATCAAAAGACTTTGAAAGGATGTTTGTCCAAAATTAGACTATTGTACAAGTGCAAGTTCTTTTTACCCCTATGTGTTTGCCTCATCTGCTACTGGTTGTTATAATCACATCAGATCTCTTTAATTGACGAAAATTAACACATCACTCTAGCCATTTTCTTCAAATGTATATGTATAGTGTCTATACTGAGTGACTGTGATTATGTTTATTCCCATGCAAACAATTATTTTTTGCACACAAACAAGAAGTGATGGAAATTCATTTCTGATGGGAGGCATGCATTAGTCATAATATAGTAAAGGGAATATAAATAAAATCAAGAAAAAAGTTACAGCATGTCATGAAGCGCATGTTTTGAATTTGGTTCATAATTAAGGATGCCCAACAAAAGTGAGACTGAATTTAACCAAATATCTAATAAGTGTTGTTGAAGATTCTCTGGACCACATGACAGCACCAGCACAATGTCTACCACTACCAGTACAAGTAATACATGTGAAAAAGAAGTATTTGCAACTTGCAGCTATAGAGGCCAATACTGACTCCTTAGTGATTCCATATGGACAGCTTTCGAAGTATTTGCCCTTTCTCAATTAAACGAGATAAAGAAAACCATACTGGACTTGACTAGTAACTTTGCTTTACCATCACCACCATAGACTTGTGCCTGCAGGAGTCAGAAGCACAGGTTAAATTGTAGCTTGGGTACACTTCAGAAAATAAAACAGCACACTGATGATCAAGAAAACAGAAGTAAAATAATAAATTCCACATCTGGAGCTTGCAGGAGGACTACAAAGACCAAAATACAGTTACCTTTTTCAAAGCTTGAATTCTAATTTTATTGCAGCTTGTTGAGAATAAACTGTTCATAGGTTCATAGGTGTGTACAACGCTAATGGCCCTGGGACCTTTACAAGTCTAGCAATAAGATTACCCTGGCATAGTGCCACCCGACCCTAGTTCCCAGTGCCACTGTCAAGTAGAGCCATTGGAGTTATCCTTGGGGTGAATTTTCTGTTTCCCATCCACTCATCAAGATTTCTCTTGAAGAGGGTCAGCAAGGTGCTCTGCTTGACATGTACGGGAAGTCTGTTCCATAGCATGGGCAGTCTCTGGGTTATGAACCTTTATCTCCAGCTTATTCTGTTAATTGTGGTAATGAGGTTGAGGTTTCTGGAGCGTGTGGTGCAGAGGGATTTGGATTTCTTTAGATGTAGCATTTTTAACAGAGCTGGGTCAGACATGGCTTTGTAAGTCAAGCAGTGATTGCCTCTAAGTAGGCGATATGAGACAGAGAATAGTTGGAGTTTTTTGAGTCTGTCCATATAGGACAAGTGTTTAAGCCCTAGGATCCTCTTTGTGATGTACTTTTGCAGCATCTCCAGTTGTTGCAGGTGTCTAGTGAGGTACATGCCAAATGGGGCATTGTACTCGATGATTGGCCTAATGATGGAAGAGTAGAGAGAGACAATGACCTCTTTCTTCCTTGATGCAAAACTCTTAGTAATGAGATGTACCACATAGAAGGACTTTCTGACCACAGTGGCAATGTGGTGATCAAAAGAGAGGTTGCTGTCAACCTGTGTTCCCAGATCTCTTATAACGCCTTCTGTATTCAGTGGACTACCATCAATGTGGCAATTCATGGGAACTGGGTTTTTCCCAAAGGGGATGACGATACATTTTTTGGCATTGAGCTTAAGGCCATGGTTCTGACACCAGTTGTTAGTCTCAGTGAGGCCATTCTGTAGGATGTCAACATCACTTGGGGAGTTAATAATAGCTCCCAACTTACAACTGTCTGTGAACTTTGTCAGACAGAATCCCTTCATGTTGGTCCGGACTTCAGAGAAGTAGATACTAAACAGGAGAGGACCCAGAACCGAACCCTGTGGGACTCCACTCATGACTAGTCAGCAGTCTGACTCTGAGTCAGCTACTTTCACACTGTGGGTTCTATCTATGAGCCAGTTTACAACCCACCTAGTGATATAGAGGTTGATGCCAAGCTTAGTGAGTTTTTCTAGGATTCCTGAGTGGGGAATGGTATCAAAAGCCTTTGCCAGATCAAGGTAGGCTGTATGAACCATCTTGCCTTCATCCACAGCTCTGGTGACTGACTCAAAGAAGTCAACCAAGTTGAGCAGGCAAGATCTACCCTTCACAAAACCAAACTGTGTTGGATCCAGAGTTTGGAGATTCCCTATATCCTTGTTTATTAGGGCCATGATGATGCATTCCATAGCTTTGCATATCAGACTCATCAGGCTAATGGGGTGATAGTTTCCAGGGTCTGTAGTTACTTCTCCTTTGTGGAGAGGGATGACTGTAGCAGTGTGCTATTCTGTAGGGACAAAGCTTGAGCTGAGGATGTGATTGAACAGGGCACACATGTGAGGTGCCAGTTCACACTGTAATTCATGTAGAACACAGCCAGGGATATTGTCAGGTCCCATAGAAGCTGAATTCCTGGCCTTGGACAGTGCTGTTTTAACCTGTGCAGCAGTAATACTGGGTGCCTGGCAATCTACTGGTATTGTGATTGGTCCTTTGGGAGGGTAAACTTGGCACTGAATCTGTCGGCCAGTATACTGGCATTATTTGTTAGCTCGGTATAGGAGGTACCATTGTGCAGTAGCTCAGAGCAAATCTAGGTATTGCAGTGTAGATTCTTTACATAACTGTAGAATGCCTTGTGGTTGTCTTTACTTTCTGCTGCAATTCTCTTTTCATAGCTAGCTTTAGAGGATTTGATGAGGGATCTCAACTTTTTGTTGAGGCTGATAAGGGAGTTTTTTTCAGTCTTGGACTTCACCTTATTCCACATCAGTTTCCTTCTTCTGTTGTAGAGTTTGTTTATTGCAGAGGATCACCACATTGGCTTCCTTTTTTTGGAGGAGAGCGTCTTAGTTCTATTGGGTATGGCGAAATCCATGCATTTGTGTACGTGTTAGTACAGTACATTGGTGTATGGTTCTGTTGTCATGCAACTATTGTCCATTTGCATGGGTACCATGAAGTTAGCCACCTCTGTTTTTAGGAGCCCAAAGTAAGCTTTGGAGAAGTTTTTCATGGTGGTTACCTTTGTGGGGGGTGGGAGGGATGTGGATTTCCAAGGTGATTAGTTTGGGGTCGGATCTAACCAGGGAGGACCTGATTATTGGTGTAGAGCAACGGTCGCCCATGTTAGTAATGACCAGGTCGAGAATGTTGCTACCTCTAGTGGGGTAAGAATGAGCTGGTACAGGGCATCGGAATTAATGAACTCCAGGAAACGTTGGGCAAGTGTATTGGTACATGAGTAGTTTACCCAGTTAATGGAGGGGTAGTTGAAGTCACCTAGAAAGAGAGTGCTAGGTTGGACCCTATATATGGGAGTGTTTTTTTGTATGGACATTTAAGGCAGATTAATTGTGTTGCTTCATCCTTAGCACACAGTTAAAGTTTATGATTGAACTATTTCATCTCTTTCCACCATCAGTTGCTTCATCTGGGTCTCTCCCAATTCTGCCATTTGTCATTCACTTTAATATTTAGTTATCTCAGACCAAGATAAAAAGAAGACAGAAAAGAAATGTTCAAGTTGCAAGTTAATTGGAAATGCCTATGTTGCCAATAATGAACACTCTGGATGATAGGATCATAAGAAGTTCCTAGGCTATTTGCCCTGAGGTCCTTATAAACCTAGCCAAGAGTTTAGCCCATGTATAGACAAATCAACACCTGATGCACCTGTCCAGCAGGGACACCGGTGGAATCACAGGGATGTATTTTCTATTTCCCATCTAGTTATCCAGGTTGCGCTTAAAAAGAGGTAAAGAGATACTCTGCTTGACGTGAAGAGGGAGTTTATTCCACAGATGGGGGAATCTCTGGGACACAAATCTGTCCTGCAAACAAGTCCTATTTGTGTCACAGACCAAGATGAGGCTGTGTGTGTGGGTTACTTGAGTGGAGCTTGACTTGCAGATATGCAGCAGTCCCATCAAGGCAGGATCCAAGATTGCCTTGTATGCCAGACAGAGGTCAGCTCTGAGGAGCCTGTATGAAACAGAGTAGAGGGATATGGCTTTTAGCCTATCTGTGTATGGTAAATTTTTGAGGCCCTGCATTCTGCTGGTGAGGTACCTCTGTGGTCTCTCCAGCTGCTGCATGTGCTTTGCAAGGTACATGCTGAATGGGGCGTTGTACTCAATAAGGGGCCTTATAAGGGAAGAATACAGGGATGTTATGACCTCCTTGTCCCTGGATGAGATACCCTTACTTATGAGGTGGGTCATGTAGAAAGATTTCCATACAATGGAAGCAACATGGTAGTCAAAAGCCAGGTTGCTATCAATCTGGTTGCCCAAATCCCTCACGGATGACTGCATGTTTAGGATGTTGTTATTAATGTGATAATTTGTGGGGATGTCACTCTCCCCAAAGAGGATTATGATGCATTTTTTTATTCAGCTTGAGGCCATGTTTCTGGCACCAGTCATTTGTTTGGATGAGACCCTCTTGGAGGATGTCCATGTCACTAGGGGAATTTATGACAGCGCCCAGCTTGCAGTCATCTGCAAACCTGGCCAGCCATAGCCCACTGGTTTTGGCCTGCACCTCAGAAAAGTATATTCTAAATAACAGAGGCCCCAAGACCGAACCCTAGGGTATGCCACTCAATATGGGTCTACTGCTTGAGGTGGCTTCCCCTATTTTGACTAGGTGGGTTCTGTCATTGAGCCAGTTAGCTCCATATCTGGTAACATACGGATTGATGCCTAGTTGAGAGAGTTTATCTATTGTGCCTGAGTGGGGAATAGTGTCGAAGGCTTTGGCCAGGTCAAGGTAGGTGGTGCGCACTGTGTTCCCCTTCTCCATGGCTTTGGTGACTGTCTCAAAAAAGTTGATCAAATTTAACATACATGACCTCCCCTTGATGAAGCCAAACTGTGTGAGATCAAGTGTTTGGAGGTTGCCAATGTCCTTGGTAATGAGGTCCATGATAATCTGTTCATGGCCTTGCAGATCAGGCTAGTTAAGCAGATGGGTCTATAATTTCCTAGATTGATGGATGGTCCACGTTTGTGTAAAGAGATGACAGTGGCTGTCCTCTACTCAGCTGGGACAAAGCCAGTACACAGGCTTTGGTTGAATAGGGCACCTAATGGTGTTGCAAGTTCTTGCCTAACTTCATGCAGGATGTAGCTTGGGATGTTATCGAGTCCCATGGGGGCTGTATTTTTTTTGCCTTTGAGGGACCAGTAATGACCTAATCCCTAGATATAAGGGGAAGGGGGCAGGTACTGGGAATCTCCTGATTTACTGATGGAGGGGACAGAGGGGTAAAAGTTTTGCTGAATCTGTCAGCCAGCAAGTTTGCTATATCTACGGCATTTGTATATGTGGTGTGCTCGACCACCAGTTCTGAACAGAACTGGATGCTCCCTTTGAGATTACGGACATATGTGAAGATAGCCTTATGATTGTCTCTAATAGATGTGGCTAATTTGGACTTGAAATTTGCTTTGGAGGATTTCACTAATGCTCTTATTTGCTTGTTTGGACACTGATGATATATTTGGCTGACCAATGGTTATGCTGAGATATTAGAAGACAGGGAATAAACAACAAATCTTGAATTTAATATAGAGAAATTAATTTTGAGTGAAATTGAAGTACTGGAAAGTAACAATTGAAGAAAAGTTAGAACTTTGGAAAACCTGATCACTCTAATATTTGATATGGGCACAATTTTGCAGGATATGGTTGCTATTATAATGGAGAGTGAGTCTCAAAAAGGCATAGAAGGAAGTGAAAAGCATACAACTGCATAACAGTAGAGATTTAAGTGGCAAGTAAATGCATTGAGTAACGTTAAAGTGTTCTGGGTGCCCTTTTCAGCGGAAAAAAGGATTTGGAAAATCATTCATGCAGAGTGAATGCCAGAACTGTGGACTAAAGTAGAGAGTTGAGGGATCAGACCTTGTAAAATTTGTGGAATAATGGATGATCACTTTAGTCAAAGAAATACAAGGAATGGGATGTCAAACAGAGCACATAGAGTTAGGAGAACATCTATACAACCCAAGAACCAAAGGCATTTTATTTTTAAGTACCACCATTCTAAAATGACAGAGTGGTTTATTAGGCTGCAGTTCAGAAATACTTCTTTTTGGCTATAAATAGACAAAATGATGGAAGATGTTTCCATCACCACACACCAGTAAAGTGTTGAAATGTAGCAGGTGATCTGAAATCTGAGAAGAGGAAGCATTGTTTGTATATTGTAGGCTGTGATGTCATGCATAGTTTGTAGGGGGACAGCAAACTACAATAGGTCACTTGAAGAGATGGTCAAAATCCTTACTAATATGGTTATGGGTAAGAATGTATAGTGATCGCTCAACAGATCTGAGAGAGCTGAATGGAGGGGTAGGAATGAAAAATAAGAAGTGGGATAGATGAGAATGGGTATGAAATATACAGATGAGTAGGGAAGGAGAGGTTTGTATGGAGGCAGCACAGAACTGGGAGTTACTGTGATATATAAGATATTGAAGGGAGATCTGTAGGAAGTCCATTGATAATGATATGCATTATTGGGGGATATAGGTAGGGGGAGCTTGATTATAGCTGCTGTAATTGTGGGGATAGCTGATGGCCAAGGACTCTCACTGACTCAACTCATCCTAAGATTCTTTCATTCTAGCTCTGATGGCACGATGGGGGCAGGGGTGGAATCTCAGTATAGGAAGAGGGAAAGAGGATGATAGAAAAGTCAGAGTGACATCATAAAATCTTGGACAGATAAATAATCTGATCAAAATGGCAAGGGAAACAGCAAAACTGATTAGGGCAAAGGCTCAGATTGCAGTGCTACAAGAATTAAAAATAAATGCTAAGAACATTGGTAAATTACAGATGATGGCATTTTAATGGATGGGGTGAGATTTTCTTGTGGGTAAAAAGGTGGACATTTTGATAAAAGGTGGAAAGAAATGGGAATATAAAAAGTATATTGCAGATGTAAAGGGGCGACAGGTGGCAAATAGATGTGTATGGGATGGAAGAGGTTTAGTGATAACAGCATACTTTGGTCCAAAGGAATAGAAGGAATCAATATTACAAGAATGTTTAAATAAACAACAGGATTTGAAAGAAGAGGGTACAGACTGATAAAAGGACAGGAAATTTAAAGCGGGAAAGTTTAAATGAGGTGGAGGAGTTTCATTGTAGGTATCAGAGGTTGTCACAGTAGGTAATGGATTAGTGGATATTTAGCCAAAAAGTGGTGGCCTAGAAGACAGTTAATTTTCTCCAAACATAAGTACAAGCAAGTGAGAAGATTAGATAGAATTTTGGTGGCCACGAGAGGTTTGCTAAGAGCCGGGAGATTCACGAGATATTTAAAGACTTATATGGTAATTTATCCAGGCAAGTTGCCTTTTTACTCAAAGAGGTAGAAGGATGCATTTCTCGAATAAGGAGCTGGGAGATTTGCATAACAAAATAGTGATATGAGGGGTAATGGTAGTGATAAGATATATGAAGATGGGAATGTGAAGAGACATATGGCTTTCCAACAGACTTTATAAAATAGTATGCTCAAAGTTACTGGGATTCCTGCAGAGGTATTCAGTGAGGCAATGGAAATCAGAATAGAACTAGGACCTATAAGATTATCATGATAATGTAGTCAAAGGGCAAGTGTTACCGAGAAGCTCTAGCTAATGCTTACCCAGACTCACTGTACATAGTTGTTTGCAAGAGTATTTGCAGTTCAAGTAGTACAGATGTTTTTGAGTGTGATTGACAAGGTTGAGGTGGGGTTTCTTTAGGGTAAACCCTCAACAAATCACTGGTGGTCACTACTAAATTTTGTAGCATAGGTAGAAAGGGATGGCTAATGGAAAGTAGAGAATTTCACAATTATAATACAAAAAATATTTTGATAATGTTAGTAGGGAGGTGGTCTATTTATTTATTTATTTGATTTGGTAGCTCTCTGATAACAAATGGCAAAGTTCAGTTTAACCCCAGCAGAAAACAATATTGATCTCTCTCTCTCGGTCAACAGGTGGAAGAGCAAGAATTTAGGGTTGAACATCCAGTTTAATGAACGGAAGTTCTGTCAGATGTAGGCATGTTGTTGAAACAGATAAGTGGGACATATAGTAGGTGTGTGTGTCTTTGTGAAAGTGTGTGGGTTAGGGTTAGTTAAGGGGATAGATTAAGTATGTGCACGATTATGGGTGCTTAGGATTAAGGTTAGGATCAGTTTAGGGTTAAATTTAGTGTGTGCGTGTGTGCGTGTGTGTGTGTGTGTGTGTGTGTGTGTGTGTGTGTGTGTGTGCACGCGCGTTTGTATGTATGTGTGTCTATGAGTATGTGTGTGTGTCTGCACATGGTAATTGTCTGTGCTGTCTTTTGTAGTGGTAAGTTGCATGTTAGGGTTAGGGCAGGAGCAGGGTTAGGATTGGCATATATTACTAAGGTGGATCAGGGAGAAAAGCCCCCTGCTCTACCTTAGTAATGCATGCTAACCAATACCCTAACTCAGAACCTGTTTCTAACCCTAACATGCATCTTAAATTAGAAAAAAAGCCTCCCCGTAACATTACCATTCTTCAGACAAATTTGATCTGTAAGTGGTCTTGTTTTGGGTAGTTCATAAGATTTTCCACTGTACTGATTGTATGTGTTGTGTTAGTGACATAATGATTGGTCAACTTGTTTTATTTGCTGTTTTGCTTGTCCACCAAGTAACATGACAGCCAATCATTATTTGATTTATATATATATATATATATATATATATATATATATATATATATATATATATATATACACACACACACACACACACACACACACACACACACACATATATATATATATATATATATATATATATATATATACATACAAAAGACTTTGCACCAAGGTCACACCATTTGAGTGAAAAACAGAGACTGGACCAAAAGTTTGCACTTTCATCCCTTTTTTCATCAGAAGTGAAGTTACATTTTGATTAAAAAAAGGGATAAAAGGGATAATTTTAGGTGCAGTCTGTGTTTTTCACTAAAGTGGTGTGGCTTGGTACAAAGTCATTTGTTCTTAAGTGTTTTTTACTTTGTGAAGTGGTTGTTTTATTTTACATATATATATATATATATATATATATATATATATATATATATATATATATATATATATACATGCATTAGTGTGTCAGCCATGTTATTTTAGTGTATGTATATTAGCCATATTGACATTTGTGCAGATCAACTAGCAGTAATAGATGGATTTTTTTTATTTAAGTCAAATGGCTGGAGCATCGACATTCTAAACTTTGACATGCTAGCATCAGCAGCACATTATCAATATGCTTCTGTGCAAGCTCTGGGGATTAGCCTTATTGCAGGAAAATAACAGACATAATTTTCATAGGAGGTGAGCCCTCGCTGCATCCCTGCACACCCCTTACTAATTATAAATGCTAACTCCGAGATGGCACGGTCCCCAGGGTAAGGGTATATTCCCCTGCCTCAGGTATTGCTGATCTTAAACACCTATTGCTCATCTCTTATATTGACCAAAGCATGTTGGCAAAACAAACGTTGACATTACAGCATTTCTATCAAACACACCACTCCTACATAGATGCATGTAAATGAGTCCTATACATAAAAGCAAACAAAAAAAACAAAACAAAAAATATTGATCTAAACAGGCCGAAGAGCAAATCACTGAAAGACAGAATAAAAACATATAGCCTATCTTTTGCAGGAGGCAAGTCCTCCAGCACCCCTCACACCCCCCAGCTACTTACATATGCCAACTCTAAAATCAGACAAGAGTGGGCAAAGGGCAAATTCCTAATCTTTGTTGTAACCTGATCTCACATAAAATAATGCCAGCAATTGTAATCTTTTGAATATTCAATTGCTTTTGCCGGCATTAACCCCATGCAATTTTATGAATGTTTAACTAATTAGTGTTTCCCCATAAAATTATGTACAACAGAATGATAAAGGCACTTATGTAAGACATGGAGTAAAAGGATTATGTTTGAGAGATGAAGGATGGCAGATTATAGGTTTGGAGCGATAATGGTGGGGGTTAGGTAATACGGTAATATTGCATTAACATTTAGCCATTTTTTGTAGATGTGTTTTTAATTCTGATTGGAATTTTGGATAATAGGATGAGATTTGGTTTGAAGTGCTCCAAAAAGTTATATGGGAATGTAGAGATCTGCAGATATTCATGTCACAGTATGAAGGATCATGGATTAGAATAACAGCAGCATGCCAGGTCAGATAGAGCTATCAGGAAGAGCGCAGAAGAGGTGCCTGCTTTCAGCAACTTTACTTGTTATAGTCATAGAAAAGTTGACACAGAAAATATACAGAAGTTTGAAAGACACAGGAGGAGAAAAGAGGTGTAGTAGCATAAACTTGTTGCATATTGTGATGTAGTAGCATAAGCTTGTTGCATAATGCTATGTAATGTTATCATAAGATGTCAAGGAAATATTAACTGGGGTATTATACATTTTAAGAACATTTAAGTAAGACTCTTGGCTTTGTTTCCACCAAAAATATTTTATCGTTATGATAGGGGGAAAAGGAGAACTGGAGGTGGACTTGTTGCGTTCTGCAAAAAGAGAAAATATTATGTGTAAAAGCTATAATTAACGGTGCAAAAAATTCTAAAGAACTGGATGGAACTAAAAGAGAATGTAACTATTACATTTAATACTGCAGGGTGTAGAACTGAGATAGTCTATGGTATGAAATGTAGGTGGTCTGGGTTGATAATAGTACTGCTGGCCCTGTGACTTGTAAGGCATATAACATACAGTTGGAAGGATAAATCAGTGACTGGGTTGCAAAGAATTTATGATAGGTTTGTTTGGCCATGTAAAAGAAATAGAATCTGTAACAGTAGTGTGAGAATGGTTAAGAAGTTAGGAATGCAGAATGCCAGACTTAGGAGATACAGTTCTAGGAGTAAAGAGAATTGGAAGGGAAAGATTTTCAATGGTTAGGAGGTTTTAAGAAACCAGGAAAAGGTGATGTTTTTCTGGAACAAAATGTGGGAAAAGGATTACGTCAAATCTGAATATGGCCTCAGCCATCTATGGCTCAATAGAGACAACTCAGTCAACAAAATAGAAATAAAATAAATGGAACTACAAGTATACTGAGAAGAGTCACTGAGAAGGAAAAAGGGTGAACAGAGACAAGGAAACATTGTAAGTAAATACAGTTCATTTAGGATTACAAATTGAAGAAACCAAGTCATATATCATGATCTGGGGGAAAGGGAGGCAGTGGACAAGATGGCTAAAGTAAGAAATACTTATAGAATTTGGAATAAGGCTGAGTTCTGAGAAGAGAGCTGGTGGGTGGTAATGAGATTAATTAGTACGAGTCCGGTGTATGATATGCAACTAAGGTTGTTTTATTGCTGATTTTGGATGCCTTGCAGATTAAAAGAGGTAGGTTGGTGGGAGGAAGCAATATATTAGAAGTGTGATAAGGAAAATGAGAATAAGTTACATATTTTTGTTTTGTGACAAAATGAAATTATGGAGGGAAGTGAAAAGTTTATAGTCTGATATATGTGGGAATGGTGTCTGTGCTGCATTGCTGTTCCATGTAGTATTAAAGAAGGGAGGTCCAGACGGAAATGAGAGGAGAGGACTGAAGTGTAATTTTTGTTGGTATGATAAAAAGTTGAAGGAAGGAATTGGAGGAGGAGAAAATTAGGAAGAAGGACATTGACTGGATATCTAAAATAGATGAATGGGAGTATTATAGGATGAAGAAGCTTGGTAGAGTGGTAAGATATAGAATGCTAAGAGAAGGAACTGTGGTGCAATAGGAGAAAGGTAAAAAGACAGGAGGAGGAGTGATGGTGGAAAGTACAGTAAACATAACCGGATTGTGCTACCTTTACCAAACTCCAAAACTTGGCTAAGCGAGCCATATGGAAACCCAAAGAAAACCATCTCAAAAGCAAGCATACGCCCATTCTTAAATAAATGAAAATGCATTTGTCAACTGTAAATATGCTCACTGTTTTCAAATTCTGTGACTACAAATCCTCTTTAAAAATAATCTAGACTAATCAAGGAGAACTCCTCTGTTCTGACTTAGAGAATTTTAGTCACCTGTCCCAAACTATCAACAGCATCTCTACTTCTCTGTCTTTTCTCCCGGAGTCCTCTCCCTTCATCACCACTTCCTATTTCAAAATAAATAAATAAATAAATAAATAAATAAATAAATAATAATAATAATAATCACACATAAAGAAATCATTAACCTACCTGAAGACAAGCCCAAAAGTTCTCCCCCGAGCTCAGATGAAACTTTCCATTGTTCCACAGCAGGGAATGTCTACCTAGCTTTTTAATCACATCTTTAATCTTTGCCTGACACAAAATATAACGTTAGTCATCTGGAAAATAGTATTCATTACCTCCCATACAGTCTAAACTCAAAATGCCTCGCACATTTGTCCTACTTCTGTCCTACCCACTCTTGGCAAGGTAATAGAAAAAAAAAATCCTTTATATCCAACTCTCAAGCTGCATTCAGTAATGCCATCTCCTTACTCTAAAACAGCACGAATTCTGAACAGGTCATAGACAATGACAGCACATTGATCCCTAATGGATGACATTCTCATCAATATTGAAAAAGGTAACTTGACAAGAGCAATATTCAAACAAGCCTTTGACCTAATTGACTACCAGTCTCTCCTCTCTCTCTTCAGAACAGTGACATTAGTAACACATCTAGTACCAAGTTCCAGAATTGAATGGATTCTTCAAAGCTAAATTAGGCTCTTCCTTCTTTCAGTCCACACCTCTTTCAATGGAAGTACCCCAAGACTCTATCCTAGCTCCTTTTCTCTACTCTGTTTTCATTAACAAACTTCCTCATGACCTTTGTACTCTACAACTCATCCTCTGTGCTGATGAAATGGTAATCTTTAGTTGTAGCCATAACCATTCTGCAATCAAAATATTACAGCAAAAAGACTTACACTCCCTCAATTCATGGCTCATTAACTACAAATTAATAAAAAAAAAGAATGCCGTTGGCACCACCTAAACACTTAAGAAAATTACCAAACTCTCTAAATGTTACTACTCTTTCCGGCACACCAATAGAAACTAACACCTTCAAATACCTTGGTTTATGGCTAGACCATTCATTAACATTCCATATCCATAATTTTAAGTCAACTTCTTTTAATAGTAGTGTTAACAAATTTCTCAGTCATAATTTGGACACATAACAAAAGTTTAACATGGCATGATACACTATTACTTCAGTTAACTGGAGAAAACATGAGTTTAAAAGAAAAGGCTTGACTGTCAGCTTAGTATTTGACCAACATTTGTAAGCTGGTACCAAAGTTTTAGGGGAGACATGGCCCAGGGCCAAGCTTCCAAAGCTACTTTACCTTGGTTTGATTTCACAGGGAGACTTTTAGGTAGCAATATCTCATGATGTCAGCACATGAAAAAAAACTCAAAATATTTTCAAGATTTCTTTCCTCACTTCTTATAATCCACAAATACCATGAAAGAATAGCACACAGGAAAAAAGTCGTCCTCAGCGTTAATGTTGAAAAAACACCAGCTTTAATGTAGAAATCCAATATATATATATATATATATATATATATATATATATATATATATATTGCATAGTGGATTTCAACATTAAAGCTGGTGGTTTTTCAACGTTAATGGTGAGGACGTCTTTTTTTCCTGTGTGCTGTTCTTTCATGATATTTGAGGATTATCTGTTTCTTGGTTTGGTTTTTGGATTTGGAGTGCTTCCTCACTTCTTGTGAAGTCTCTGGGAACCCCTGGATATGTTCTCCACTAGGTGTCTTGTACTCTGAACCTCTTCTAAAGTCATATCTTTCCACATGGAGGAAAAGTTTGTTTGGTGTCTGGCTAGTATAGTGAATGCCGCTGCACTTTAGTATGATTCCAATTGCAGGACAAAAATTCCTCCTAGTGACTGTGCCAATTTAAGCCTTTCTCAAATGAAATCTCTCATCCTCTTTCTCAGTGTTTGAAAGGTCAGATGGCCAGGGGAAAACCTAATGTCTGATAATTGTAGAGTAACGGTTGCAAAACAAACTGATTGAGAGCTTTACCTTCTGATCTAGATCCAGGGAGAATCATCTTTTACAAATCTTCATGAATATTCTTCATTGTTGTCTTAAAATTCTTGTCTGCAGTGCCTTGAACTGTATCTGTTCCCCAAATGCCTATATATTTTAAATTATTTGGAAGATCCAAAAAAGGGAGGGATTTAATATAGTCTCTAGTGTAGGTTAAATTAACTGAAGTTGCCTTTGCTTTCTTTCTATATTTAATTTGTAACCTGCCAGTTCACAAAATTTGCCTAGTGCATCAAAAATCAAAGGTAAAACCTTTTGGTTTAATTTCTCCAAGTCTTTTGGGTTTCTAATACCATGACGGGAAGTCAAAGTATGATTGAAATTTATGGCATTAGTTTTGTTGCAGTCTTTGATGTTAGCCAAACATGCTCTTTGCAGCATCACAATGTGCCCAGAACTGAGTCCTTCTGCAGTTCATACTGTGTTACATGTATCAGTAGCATATCTAAGTATGACTGTAAATTCTTTTTTTATGAGACCTATTGCTCCTACTACTGTTTGAAATGTCCTGGTATCCTTCTTCCACATTGCCCTCATTTCTGCCTGCAAATCCTGGTATTTTATGACTTTGTGCCTCTCCGTATATCAGACACTGTAGTCACTGGGTGTAGCAATTTCAATAATCAATGCTACTTTTGTCTTCTTTTCATGGACTACTGTATCTGGTTTTCTTGCATTCATTTGTTTAACTGTTGGTAATGGGTGATCCTATGTGATATAAACTTCATCATTCTCTATAATGCTTTGTGGCTTATGCTTCCAATGTTTCCCAGCTACTTTAGTACTGTAATGGTTGCACAATCCCAAGTGCAACAGTCTTGCCACATTATTACACTTTTCAGTATACAGGCCCTGTGCCATTAGTGCATCACACCCAGCAAAAAGATGTGCAAATGTTTCCAGTTCTGCTTTACAGAACCTACATTTGTCTGTTTCTCCTACATGTTCAATGGACTTTGTAAACCAATGTGTATGTAGTCCACTATCCTGGGCCACCAGAATTAATCTTTCATCTTTTGATTTCCATTTCTGCTAGCCATCTGAATGATCTTGCTAAATTAAGCATGGGGGTTATCTTAGATCTCATGTATCAGCAGATATGTGTGCAGTCCCATGACTGCAGATCTATATATGTAATCAGTTTTGGGATGCCCATACCTCCATCTGAATGTGGACTATATATTCTTGGTATACACTGATATGATAAGCATGAAGCAGTTTTTCTTATCTTTCTGTCCAGCAGATCCAATACCTTTTGGGGCCAGTGAATTACACCAAAACTGTAAGCTAAAACAGGAAGGGCAAAGTGGTTTATGGCTTGGACTTTGTTCCTAGATGTCAGGGCAGTTTCCTGTATTAATTTTAGTCTTCTAAATATTCCTTACTGAGTTTAATTCACATTTGTTCATGTTTTATTGCTGATCTTTCATTAATTCTTGAATAGTTATACATTCCCTTCTTCTCTAGTTCCTTTATATCACATTCCTATCCCAAACTGATATTATCTTGGTGCTGCAGCTTTCCTGCTTTAAAAGTTACTTTTGCACATTTATCAAGACCAAATGACATTCTTATATCATCTGAGAGAGTTTTGATCTCTTCCAGTTGTTTTTTCAGCTCCTCATATGATGAACTATACAGTTTTCAATCATCCGCAAAAAAAAACATTTGTTGTTTTCTGGGAGCCAAATTGTGATCACGACCTAATCTGTTAAGCAGACAGCTTAAGAAGTTAAGGGCAAGACAAAAAAGCAGCAGTGACAGAGTCACCCTGGAATATCCCCCTTTGAATTTTTATCACTGGGATACTAATTTGAACTTTATCGTGGCTGATTGGCACAGTGGTTTGCCATGTTTCATGGTCACTGTAATGTAACTGATCAGTGTGATCACGGATGTGGGATGCTGTCAAATGCTTTTTTGTAATCTATCCATGACATTTCTTACTTGACAAGACAATTCTTACTCTGGGCTAAATCTTTGTGTAATGATGTTAATACTTTTAACTAGAAGTTAGGTACTGCATCTTTGCCTGGGGTTTTCCAAATAGGTGCTTTTCTTAATTTTGTTTCAATTTATTTTGCCGTTACTTCATCCCATTTCATATCCTGTACATTTGAACTTCTTACTGCTTCTTTTACTTCTTCTATCCATTCAGTATTTTAGTTATACTCCACAGGGTCTTCATAGATATTTCTCCAAAATGTGTCTATTCTTTCTTTTTTTGGTGTTTCAATTCCTTTTGCTTTATTTCCCAATTCTATAAAAAAAGCAAAAAAAAAATAAATAAAAATAAAACACTTTTTGGGCCATCAATGAATTGCTTATTTTGTACTTTTCCTTTACATTTTCTGCCTGTGCCTATATCTTTATTTTATAATTTGCAATAATGTATGATAGATCCTGGTCTGTTCCGATAGTGAGTGTTGATTTTATCACATCAATCTTTCTAAGTATTTTTGTTGATTTGCTCCCTTTTCTGTACTCTTCTACTAGTGACACTTCTTAATTGCTTTATAGTTTTCTTTATTCAATGCTTCCATTCTGGCATTTGATTTCTTCCCATCCTTTCTCTTATTGCTCTGTATTTCTGTGGTGAGACATTATCTGTTATTCATTTAGCTGCACAATAATATATGCTATTTACTTCTGTTATATCACACGGATTTCTATTAATAGTCTTGATTACTGTGTTCATTTATTTTATCAGTCTTCTAACATTTTGGGTCTTATTGACTTTCTGTAATGTATTTCTTTCATCTGTCTTAATATGACTATCCACCTCTATTAAGTCAAGCTCCTCTTCTCTTAGATCATTTTCTTCTAAAATGAGGACACATACTTTCTTCTCCATTTCCTGCGGGCATTCTACAGTAAGTTCCAGAACTTCTTCCTATGACATATTCTCTTCAGCTACATCCTGCATCATCCATTACTCTTTCATATATGAGCTCACTGGACTATGACTCCTCAATGTTGACTATGTCAGAGTTGCCACTATTTCCCGCTCCTTCCCTTGCTGTGGAACTCCAACTGAACTTTTGTACTGGTTTCCTACTGAAGGCTCCAGAATATCTTCATGTGGCATGTTACACCTGTTTCTCCTTAATTTGGGAACACATTTTTCCATCAGGCTGTGACATTAATAGAGTTGGATTTTCTACAATAAATCCTTCATTTTACAGGTAGTCCATAACTTTATTTTCTATCTCTTTAACTTCTCCATTACTAATCCTCTTTTCTACTTTCCCATTTTATTGTCTTATTTTTTGTGTTGTGAAGTTTTCCATATATGGTGCTGCTTTTTTGTATTGATTAGTTTACTTTCTCCTTTGCATAATTATTGCATCATATTAAACCTTGTTTTTCTTTCCCACGTCCATATTTATTCTTCACATGTCTCCTGCTCAACCTGTTTCTCTTTACTTTGGGGACTCATTGTTCTGTCATATTAGATTTTCTACACTAAATCCTTCACTTTACAGGTGTTCCGTAACTTCAGCTTCTATTTGTTTAACTTCTACTTTACTAATTTTCTGTTCAACGTTCCTTCTCTTTGATCTTACTTTTTATTGTGCCTTTGCCTGTATTTCTCTTCCAATATCTTTGGAGCTACTTTTTGTATTGATTAGTTTGGTTCTCTCATTTGCATGAATACTGCACCGTATCAGATATTTCTTTCTTTCCCAAGTCCATGTTTCTTTTTTATACCTTTCAAAAATCACTAGGTTTTGTTCTTTAAATTTTCACATTTCCTCTATCTCGTCTTTTTCTAAATGGTCCAAAGTTTCTTGGTCTATATAATGTTTTTTTATGGATCTGTTGTATTAATGAACACACATTTGCATTTGAAACTTTTGACAGTTTTTATTGTGCAAACATTTTTCTTTCCTCCTATTTCTCTAGTATTTTTTTAATATCTTCTATCTGAAAATCCTGAGCTTCTTGCATAATAGTAGCAATACATAATTTCTTCCTTTTCCTCAATAGTCCACTCTGTCACCTTTATGAATCTTTTTTGGCCTGTCAGTTTTTGTGATTTTTGTGGACTACTAATTCCTTCTACAACAGGGGAGCCATCCTCCCCCTGAGCCTGGCCTAACCCCATTGTAGAAATGTTTCCATGTCTTGAAGATTCTACACTGTCATTTTTTCCAGTCTTGGCACCAGTGCACATACTAGCATTGGGTACTTTTTTTCCTGGGACTTATGCATCCAACTGCCTTTTTTTAAACCTACTTCTGCCCATGATATATGCTATATAAAATATAGTATATATATATATATATATATATATATATATATATATATATATATATATATATATATATATATGGGTCTACTTCATATGATCGAAAGTCCATATGATCGACAAACATTTCAGAGAGACCAAAACACCTAAAGCTCAAAACACCGAAAACTCATTTGGTCGAAACTCATAACATCGACACATGACATTCAAAGCATTATGCCCTTTCTCCACTGTAGTGCAACCCTAGAGTTAGAATAAATAGATGGGGGGATGTGGGGGGCACAGCCCCCCACATTATTTAGATAAATATTGTCATCTCTGTTATAACTATCCACATGTATCTTTGGAATTTACTATGTATGTGGGGGGCTACGCCCCCCACACCACCCATTGTGGGAGCTGTGCCCCCCACACACCCCCATCTATTTATTCTAACTCCAGGGTCGTGCTACAATAGGGAAAGGGCATAATGCTTTGAATGTCATGTGTCAATGTTATGAGTTTCGACCAAATGAGTTTTCGGTGTTTTGAGCTTTAGGTGTTTTGGTCTCTCTGAAAAGTTTGTCAATTATATGTGAGGATGAATTCATTTCCAGCAATACTGGAATCTATGAGGGTTAACTAATGATAGAACATTGTCAATAAAAAGGGAAAATCTCAGCTTGAAATCACCCCAGGAATAGTCCCTTACTATTTAGTCCCTGATCTACTGTGCCAGGGGCTCCAAATAATTAGCAACCCATGGCCAACTAGTGGCCTATGACCCCTATATAGCTGAAATGAAGATGACAGTCCTGTTAAGCACCATTGACTTAGGACTCCCAGACACTTTGGATTGAGTAGTTATTATATTCTGGTCTCCCATAATGCCTTTGAAAATCATAAAGTGGTTGCTTCTGCAAAGGCTGTATTTCTGGCCAATAGAATTCTCATCTCTCTGATTTTAGTCCCAGGCAGGAGATATAATGAGGCCAAGGTGAACCACTCATTAACCTGCATCCTTTAATGGCTGCACATCTGCCTTTCCTGTCACTAATTTGAGATTCAATGACAAAATTAAAATTCCTAGAGAGTAAGAGAATAATTCTCCTCCTGCACCCACTCCCAACTCACAGGCAGCCTGTTTCCTTAGCAGGAAACCTGCTTTTTATCATTTCAGATGTTCTGACTCATCTAAGTGTGTTTCCTGCAAAGCCACCACCTCAGGACAGTATTTCTTAATTATTGAAAAAATTGTTGCTTTGAATGGGGTTTCTCAAGCCATTAACATTCCAAGAGAGGAAGAATCAAGTTACTTCACTGGCACACTTTGACATTTTGATCAATTATGCCTCTTCATAAGGAATCCACAACGGTCTCCCTATACATCTCCCTTCCCCTCCTGTAAAATCTTGAGCAATGTTCTTAATATAGTTCAGGCTGTCCACTTAGCCGAGCTATATAAGTAACCTCCAGGTATGCTAGGTTTGGTATAAAGTAAGTGCATTCTCAAGGTTTTAATAAATTTACAACAGCAACTAGAACTAATAAATGAAAGAACATAGAACTAAAGATGTAAACTATTTACATTATTATTTACAAAACTAAAGTAACTTCTTAGGAGGAAGCATAAACTCCTATCTGATCCCAACCCCTGCAATAAGACTCCTTAATGCAGACATAAATCTGGATGTATCAAAACTATAATATATTGCTACGCTCTCATTCTTTTCCCTTTTTTCTATACAGTAATTCTATTTATTTATTGTATATTAAAATTAATATATTCTAGCTAAAGTGCAATTCCAATCACTTCCTTATGTGCAATATCACCCAATCTCACCTCTGTGTATGGTGTACTTTTCTTTTCATGTGTTAATCATCTAGTAGTCAGTGTTGTCCAGTGTAATAAATAGTGTACAAGCATGCGCATCAGCTACCTATATATTTACTTTTGTACTACAGTTATTATTTATTCTTTAATGCCTATCATGCCTTGTCTTTTTGCGTTTGTTTTCTCCTGTAAAAGAGCTGACACCCGAAATGTCATTTAGGTACTACTTGTGTTTCCTAAATGACAATAATGTTTCTTTGAATTGAAATTTGAATATTTGAATAGTTGCTAGTGAGTAGTCCTGCTTGACAAAGACTCTCCTCTCAGTCCATATAAGTTTATTTCCAGGCTTCCATAGCAAGGACAAAAGTCTTTTTTGAGGGGTTATGACTCAAAAAAAAATTATGTGTCTAGATTGGTCCCTATATGCCCACTGAGGTTTCCTTGGCATGCAATGAACCCTCTCAATCAATATATCAGATGTGCTTAAGCCCATCCATTTGAACAAAGCTTCTTGCACAAAAGCAACACAATTCTGGGTTCCTATTGTATAATCAAAGATGCAATTCTTCAAATGCGTCCTGATCAAACTAGAAAGCACGAAACAGCTAAATAGCAAAACGGCATATAAGCGATTTCTTTCCCTGGGAAATAAATCACTTGGCCGCCTCTGTTACTTTGCCATTTTCCTCACTGTAATGTGATCTTGGAGTTGGTATATTTAAGTAGGGTGTGTGTGTGTGGGGGGGCACAGCCCCCCACGTCGTGGGGTGTGAGGGGGGGCGAAGTCTTGAAGTTTTTATTTATTTATTTTTTTTGTGGAACAGCAGGTTTTTTTTTCCCTGGGAAAAAAAATCACTGTTCTAAGTGTTCGGGATTGTAAGCTTTCGCTTACATGGGGTCGAAAAATCAGCGTTCACTTTTTTAAGCATTCACAGATTTAATATAGCCCCACAATTCCTACTCTCCAGCTGCTCAGAGATTGCTATCAACTTTATGTTTTTCCTGCATGCACTACCTTTGTACTCCTTCAGGTATTCTTTCAAATATTCCTGCCTGCCTTTGGAGGCTTCCATTTGGGTTCTCTACTCTGATCCATCCTCCCCTATTTGCTGAAGAGCATCAGACTGGGCATTGAGAATCAAAGTTATTTCCTGAGAGTTTATATTGTCTATTCAACATATGTTTGCAAAGTAGCCTTCATCTCTCATATCTCCATTAGGATGGCAACCAGAGAAGCCAAAGATTGTGTCCCACAGGCATCCACTTCTCCTTCTCCATTGATACCATGTGAGTCTCCCTTGTTCATTTGGGTAATCTCCGATGTTGTGTCCCATTCCCGGTCTACAGCTACTGCATTACTATTGTGATTTTTACTTTTTTATTCATCAAAGCACCACAAATACCTTTGCAAGCCCTATGAACCACATTCTAACCCAGATCTTTAAATGAGGGGGGGGGGGGCTTTTGCATTAAGCCAGACAGCGAACTGGCTGTGTTGTTTATTCAAGTGGGCGCCATACTGGAAGTCCTATTCCATATCCATATTGAGAAATGAAGGACAAAAGTTAACTCGCTTTTCTTCCGGGGTAGAAAAATCTTACCATACTTATCCAACCCAGACAGGGCATCTATAGCAAAGGAGTCCTTCTGGCTTAACTGAAATATGAACTATCCATAGTAGACACAACATCTAAGAAAAACTCTGTCAAACTAAATTCTATAAAAAATAAAATCTGTTCCTAACTCCCTAACTCACTCTCTCATGAGCACCATGCCTCATCCTTAGAAAACTAAATGGCTCCTAATGCAGCACAGAGTAGACCTCCTACTAGCTTCTCTCATTTTCAGACTTCTCATACCTAACTTATTCCCACATTAGCTGTCAAGCATTACACCAAAACACACACACACACACACACACACACACACACACACACACACACACACACACACACACACACACACACACTGCAATTTGGGGAGCTTCTCCCATAGAATTCCCCACACACACTCCAACCCCTACAAACCAGGCTACACTATACCAAGCACTCTTTCTCTGTGCTTGCTGCTAAACTATGGGAATCCCTCTCCCCTCACCTAAAAGAACTACACTCCCTCTTGCCCAGCTGCAGAGCTGAACTTAAATCCTGCACAACAAATTAAACTGCATTTGTCACACAGCAGGCCACATGTCATAAGTGCCTCTCATCCTATAGCCTTACTCCCTCTCAACTACTAACACCTCCTAACTCTCCCACTGTCCACTGCCATGACTCCCATTGCCCCACAGCATTTCCATCATGTTGTAAACCTGAAATATAAACATGTAAAATTGTAATACTTTTTATTAACTATAATTTCTCTTGTAATTGCAACTAAATCTATTAATTGCTAACTGCACAGTTTTTTGTTATGCATTGTTAGTTTTTCTTCTGTTTTTGATATGTACAGCTTACTGCCTCTCTGTTCTACTTTTTTTTATTCTTTGTGAATTATTTCACTCAAGCAGTACCTGCAAATGGTCACTTATTAACAATGTATTACCGCAGTAAACAAATGTAAAATAATATAAAATAAAATACAAAACTGAAATAATAAGGGGTTGTTGATGGTACTAAGAGGAGTGTTTAACTCTGAAGAGGAGAAGTGGACTGTCATGAGCAAGACGGTCAGTTGGAAAGTTCAGGCTGTGTGGCTGGAGAATATCACTCATTTGTAATGGACTAGATCTAGTGATAAAAAATTGTATACTCTGCAGCCACAGTATATGATGTTTCTTCTATGTGCTAGGAGGATCTAAACTGTGTTGTTAATGTTGTTTCATTCATTTTGTACAAGTTCTATTTTATCCAGTAAGTGTGCATATTTCTTGGTAATTTATATGCGACAAAGTGTGCATATTATAGTTAATAAAAAGTATTTATAAAAAATCTCCTTAAATTGAAAAAGGGCTTACATTTGCTACAACTAAAGCCAGCACTGGAATCAAAACTTCTCTTCCTGGCATATATTGAAATGACGATTTTGACAGCATCTTGGGTCAACTCGAGCCAGAAATATTTTACAGCAAAAATCTGTCGGGACAATAATTTCTCCCCCAAAAAAATAAATCTTGAAAAGAACAAACCATAGTAGCCTGTCATAGCTGTACTCTGTTCTATAAATACTAAAGTTGTTAGTTTCTACTGGTTTTCCCTAGTGTCAGGTCCAAATAGCTTCACATAAAAGTTTGTGCAAGAAAGGGGTGTTGTAAAAGAAAGACAACTGACTGGGACACAGCCTTTGATAAAAGAACAGAGCTCTTTCATCCCCAGTCCATTATGTGACCCCCAAAACTCATCTGTGGGAACGGATCTTCCAGGCAACAGGGATAATCAGCCTTGACCATGACCTCTGCTTCCTACTGTCCAGCTGGAGCTCTCTGTGAAGGAAAGAACTGTAGGTCTAAACCTTGTGATACTAGATGGAAAGTGCTGCCAAAGTGCACCAGACTAGCACAGGTATTGTTAAGACTAAAGGTCTGAAACTTAATGCTGCCTGACTTTCCTTTTTTGTAGCTTTGCATTGCATTATTAATGTAGGACAGTTGATGAGATATGCTGTTCATTTTGCTTGGGAGGGTAGCACGTGTTCAGAAGGATGATTCTGTTGATAGTTCTCCTTTATGTATGGTCATTATGCAAAATTATCTGATTCAGTCCTATTCACTTCAGACTGGTGGAGCTAAGTCACAACAGTTTTGAAGCAAGTCATGGTGTGTGAAAGATTGTTAAATGGATTTAGGCATGTTTCAAACTGCAAGGGCTGAAATGTTGCACCTACTTCCTTGTCTTGTTACCTTATTCTAGTGTCCAGCTAGAAAAATTGTCCTCCCCATAGTGCCTTTTTTTAGGCATGGAGAAGAGATACAATGCCTTCTACACATTAAGACTAGTTACTGCACAGGCAGGGCCTAAAGGAGGAGCTGCCTCGCTCTACATCAGTAAGAAACATACCTCAAGGTGGGTCAAAAAGGACACACTTCAGCTTCTTCATGTCCAAATGACCACAGACAGCCTCATATCATATTCTTGTAAGCTATAGATCATCACCTTCTATGACTCAAGAAACTTATAGCTCATACCTACTGGAGATACTTACTATTCAACCCAATACCATATTCAAGGGGACTTTAAGTACCCATCTATAAAATGGGAATTGTACACAACTCCAGTCAAGTAGACCCAGATTTCCTGGACTTTGTAAACACAAACACCCTGGACTAGTTAGTCCATTTTTCCACTAGGGATGCAAACATACTGGATACAGGACTCACAAATATGGAAAAATGCTGTCCCCTCAGGTATAGTGTCCTTTCTGGTAACATCAGACCATAAAGCTGTCTCCTTCATAATAAAAATTAATCCTGTGGCCCCAACAAACCTCAATAACAGTTAAAAACTACACTAAGGCAAACTGATTATTATTAAGCAATTACCTGCCAAAATTTTAAGCTGCCTATGCAAATTTTACACAGAAATCCTGTACAATTGTGTTAATAGATGCATAGAGAAAGCTGTGCCTACCAGAAACAAGCCTGGAGCAAACTCAAAATCCAAACCACCGTGGTTGAATCCAAACATAAACAGATTACACAACTAAAGGAAAGAAGTCATAGCTACAATTATAAAGTACAATCCCCAGTGGGTTGAAAACTCTGTCATCAGACTAAATAAACAACAAAGAGGGCAACTTAAGTATACCAAAGCCAATTTTAAGTTAAAGATAGCCTCCCAGGCTAAGGACAACCACAAGGCTTTCTTTAACTATGTCCGAAATGTCAAAGGTGATATACAACAGTGCACAGAACTGATTGTTAATGAATCTAGTTACATAGAGCTGGAAGATATAGCAAATCTGCTGGCCGACAAATTCAGCTCAGATTTTACCTCCTCCCAAGTAACACCATCAGACATAAACCCCCAACTATCACTATGGAGCATGTCCTAAATGCACTCTCTAAGAATAAGAACATTACATTGATGGGCCCTGACTATTTATTTATTTTGTCTTTGTTTTGGAGAGAAAAGCTCCATTTGCTTACACTGCATTATACTAGGTCCCAGTTAACCATAGAGTAGTTATATTTCCATTTACATTTATACACAAACAGTAATTACTTTGATACATTCTAAGATTTTACAGAGCTGGAAGTTACTAAAGAGAAAGCCCATGTGCAACATAATATATTGTACAGGTAACAGTTATGTTTAAAAATTGTTTTGTCATTTCAGTGAGAGGTCAAGAGTATTCTGTTTAAGGAGAGTATTTGGAGAGTATTGTATGGTGAATACAAAAGTTGTAACCCTATGATAAGCATGTGCAGGACCAGAAGTGGTTAAGATGCTGTTTTAGCAATAAATAATATCCTAGGATGCCTCTAAAATAACCTGAACATATCACTCAACTGTCCAGATTTTCACAGAATGTCCAACTTATTGCTTCATATTTTTGGTCCATTCCGCATAAAATTTGTGTTTTTCTAGCAAGTCATTCAAGACTGAAGGCAATAAATAATAAATAATGACAGACATTTGAGTATCAGGCTTCATATCCTTCAGAAAATACATAATAACACAAAACATGTTATTCTAGCAACTATCTAACTTGTAGGAGCAATATTTAAAATCTATCCCTATTTTTGGGCCTTTGTCCCCCCATTCAATGTTACCCCCATCTTTTCTGTCATTACTACCCATATCTGTCTGTCTGTGTCTGTATTTTATCTTTGTCTGACCCTGCCATTATCCTTTGCCCTATATCCCTCCCGCAACCACAACAACTCCTTAGTACATTCCCCAGCTCCTCCATCTTTTTATAAAAATGTGTACCTTCTCACAAAAAATCCTTCTTCTTCTCCTCTACTTGATGTCATTCCTTAAGGTTACTTAAGGTTACCCTTGTGCTTCCCTCTGTTTGATGTTCCTTCTTTTCTAACTGGCCTATTGCCCCTTCCCCCTCATTTACATGATGAACCAAGCTGGCACATTGCTGTGCTGTGCCTTGGACTGTCTGACACTGCATGTATGACAGCAATGTGTGCTTGCGTACATTGGCCTGCCTTTCCTCTGATGTTGCCCACTCTCATCATATGCACTTTGCTAGTGTGGCTCCTCCACTGATCCCACATAATGCTGCTCCTCCCCATAATGTGGCTCCACTAATTTACTCTCCTGTCCATTTCTTAGAGCACCAGTGCTATACATGCACTGTTGTATATCTGAGCAACCACAGTCTGTATCATAAGGGGTGCTTGATATTCAGGGCAATGCAGCCAAAAATCATGAATCCCAGTCCAAGTGAAGACAAGATTCCAAAGATGTGACTTTAAAACAAGAATGTCTACCACAAAAAGATTAGAGAGAGATAATGCAAGCACACAGTATTGTGAAGAAAAACAGCAGAACATTAAATATTTTAACAACATGAAGAATGATGTGCTGACCACATACAAAATAAACATGAAACAAATGTGCTTAAAGACTTCTCATCTACTTTTTGTAGATGACATAAAACTGTATAGCACATCAGATAAGGAAATGAAAGTACAACTGCAAGTGGTTAAAACTTTCTCAGATGATATAAGAATATCTAGTCTTTATAAATGTGCAAAAGCAACGTTTAAAGCAGGAAAATTGCAGTACCAAGAAAATATCAATCTGGGACAGGAATTTGATATAGAGGAACTTGAGCAGGAAGGAGTGTATAAATATTTTGGGAATTGCTGAAGGATCAGCAATAAAACATAAACAAATGTGAATAAACCTTAGTAAGGAACACTTCAGAAGACTAAAACTAATACTGAAAGCAGCTTTGACATATAGGAACAAAGTTCAAGCTATAATCCTTCCTGTCTTTAACATATAGTTTTGGTAAGACTGACTGGTCTGAAAAGGTATTGAATTAGTTGGACAGAAAAACAAGAAAAATGCTTCACGCTTGTCAAATTATATATAAAAATCAATGTATACCAATATTATATATTCCATGCCCGAAAGGAGGTATGGGCCTCTTTGAAACTGATTGCATGTATAGATCTGCAATCATGGAACAGCATATGTATCTGCTGAACTCAGCAGATCCAAACATAGTGAAAGTTTTAAAACTTGAGGAGAGGAAGTCTAAGATGACCTCCCTCCTGTCTGCCTAGTTTATCAGACACATTCAGGTGGGAAGCAGGGATGGTAATCATAGATTAGTATTAGGCTAACTGCCCTTTTGGGCCATTTTCAGCCTAGCCAGTTACCCCATGTGAGATTCAAACCCTGCACCTTGTGTTTGGTAAGGTGAACACCTTAACCATTATGCCAACATCCCAATCAAACCAGAAGTAGACAAAAATCAGACAGCAAGTGAATGTGCCAAAAAACAAATGGAAAACTATAAGGAGAAGGATCAGATGAGAAGGAAAGAAATGTGGAAAATCCATAAATATAGTGGCAAATAAAGAGATGTCTTGGAACAAACTCATGTTGATCAGGATTTGACGCAAGAATGGTTATGGGCAGGAGAGATGAAACCAATGACATGATATCTGTTAGTAGTGTATTTAAACTGAAAGTTTAGTTGGCTATGTAGATTTCTCCTATATAATCTGGGATGGATTTCATTTATGAAGGATATTTTTTAAATGCATTGTGTTTTTCTAAGTGCATCGTATTACAAAATGTTTTGGTTTTAATATTGATGTTTTTTCTGAACTGTTTTATATATTTTTTTTTATTTTTTATTTCCATCTTTGCCTGTATTTTTCACTGAAGTAATTTTAGCTAACTGGATTAAGCTTTAAATTCAAGTTGTTTTTGCTTAAGTGTCATGTGACAGTTTATGTTTATAAAAGCTCACGTTGGGGGGGGTGTTATTCTTTAGAAGTCCTAAATATTGTGGACGAAAACACTTAATTGAGTTGAAGAGCCACAGCTCCCACTGTGGTTTTCTTTTGTTTTTACAGTTTTGGTGCTTATTTTATTAGTTTTGTTCAAAGGATGGTAGCCCAGCATAGTGGACTACATATACATTGGTTTACAAAGTCCATTGAATATGTGAGAGGAACTGACAACTGAAGATTCTGTAAAATGGAATTTGAAATAGTCATACACCTTGTTGCTGGGTGAGATACACTCATTGCAGAGGGCCTGTACACTGAAAGGCACAATAATGTGGCAGAATTGTTGCACTGGGGATTGTGCAAGCACTACAATATAGAAGTATCTGAGAAGCATTGGAAACATGAACCACAAAACATTATAAAGAATGATGAAGTGTATATCACATGGGATCACCTATTACCGACAGTTCAAAAAATAGACATGAGAAAATCAGATACAGTAGTCCATGAAAAAAGACAAATGTAACATTGATCATTAAAATTGCTAGACCTAGCAATTACAGTGTCTCATGTACAGAGAAACACAAAGTCATAGAAGATCAGGATTTACAGGCAGAAATTAGACCAATGTGGAAGACAGATGTCCAGAAAATTCTAAAAGCAGTAGGACAATGGGTCTAATAAAAAAATAATCTATAGTCATATTTAGATATGCTACCAATATATGTAATTCTGTAAGAATTGCAGAAGGAGTCAATTCTTGGCACATTGCAGGTGCTCGGAAGAACACTTTTGACTAACATCAAAGACTGAAACAATACTAGTTACATGAACCTTAATAATAGCCTGATTAGGAATGGGGTCCATTCCCATCATGGCATTAGAAACTCATAAGAATTGGAAAAAAAATTAAACTGAGCAAAACCATATATCACCGGAAAAACTGAAATATAATCTCAATACATATTTTATGGACTATAAAAAAGATGGCACAAACTACAAATTGCTCATTATTACACCCATAATGCAAAACATCAATTTCTGGCCTAGAAATGAAGTAGTACAAGAGCATCCATCTTGAAAGTTGTAGACTTCTCACAGATGTCACTTATAATACAATATGTAAGTCAAACCATTACACATAAAACATAAGATAAAGTAAACAAACTTTATGCAGCAATTGACCTTGGCAGCTTTAATGATAGAAACTGAGGTGTCTGAGAATAAATATAGCATTGCTCTTGAAGTCAGAATGTAATGAATTTGTGAGCTGCACTAATACCTGATGAAACCTGAAACAGGTAAACTAAAGATACATGTTTTAATCTGCAATATGTGTGCTTTTCAGTTATATGGAAATATGTGTGAACATATGACTTTTTTCTGTGAGATTTATATAAATTTTAACAGACGCTGTAACTTTCTTCTTCTGGAAAATTATAGCAATTATACAGAGGTTCTGAAAACATAATTTTTCTGCTTTGTGTTTAGTGAGTCCATCAATATTCCTTGGCCAGGAAGATAAATGGCCATAAAAGAGAAATTAGACAACTCTGTTAAGGTGATAGCTAGCAAAGGAAAATAAAAACAAACCCAGTAGCGTGCAAATGTAACACTTTACTTAGTTTCAGCCGTACAAATCTGTGGTCTGTAGAAAAATATATAAACTAAATAGTTGAGACTGAAAAAGAATAGTCAAGAAGACAGAACTACCATGGAACCCTTTCAAGAGCAGATCTCTGACTTTTGCTCTCTACACCTTTATCTCTGTCTGAAAGTTCCAACAGCTTGGCCTAGGTTAAGAACAGCTAAAAAAGGTATAGCTGTAGAAGATGTTTTTCTTTCTTGCAATATATTTGTTTAAAATAATTAATTTCTGTTTCCTTGCATAATTTCATATCTCTCTATATATTTAATCATTAACTATACCACTTAACTCATTCTTTTATAAGTAAAGTTTTTTATTTGTTCACTTTTAAAAATCCTGTATTGATCACTTATTTTTTAATTGAAAATAGATTATTTATTGCTAACTGGAAGATAATACCTCTAATTAGCTGAACTGCTCTGAAAAAGATTAGTATTTGTGGTCATAATTGTTTGGCTTATTAATAACAGTGAAATAGTACATAGGACATCCCCAGACTGGTAATCTTGAGTGGTAGCAGTTAACAACCTAGGGCCGGACAAAAAGCTATAGTATTGGAGAATATTACAAGTCATCCCTGGAAGCTTGTGTGTGTGTGTGTGTGTGTGTGTGTGTGTGTGTGTGTGTGTGTGTGTGTGTGTGTGTGTGTGTGTGTGTCTGTGTGTGTGTGTGTGTGTGTGTGTGTGTGTGTGTGTGTGTGTGTGTGTGTGTGTGTGTGTGTGTGTGTGTGAAGGCTTTCCTACTACCCATCGATGAATGTTCACATGAGAAGCTTTTTCTTGAAAATCTATGGTCACTGACATTTTCACTACAACCTCTTGTACTGTGTCTGCTGAAGGAGTACTTCTCATGATTTGTTACCCCTTTCTTTCCTATGGTCTAGCCATAAAATTGGTATATATAATTTAAGGGTGTGTGGCGGTTGAGCCCTCCACATGAGGTGTGCATGGGGTTGCCTCCTGTAAAAAACATTTTTGTCTGTTTTTTAAGGTTTTTGAATCACTGTTTTCTGTTTTTGCCTTTTAGTAAAAAGTGATTTGAAATGTCACATGTTAATGGGGTAGGTAAACCATGTGAGAATGTATATATTTATTTAAAATACTGTTACTGTGGACAAGTGAGTACTGGAAGATGGCAGTGAGACAGAGAAAGACTGTTGTGAAAGATATCTGCAGAGCTAGGCAAAAGACTCTGCTTGGTGGGATATTCAGAATGTCTATTCATTCCTTAAGGATTGGTCTTGGGGCCTCTACTGTTTGGGATATACTTTTCTGAGGTGCAAGCCAAAACCACTGGTCTGTCATTGGCCACGTTTGCAGATGACTGCAAGTTGGGCACTATCATAAATTCCCCTAATGATGTGAACATCCTACAAGAGGGCCTTAACCAAATTAATAACTTACGCCAGAAGCATGGCCTCAAACAGAATACCAAGAAACGCATCATTATCCCCTTTGGGGGAAAATGGTGTCCCCACCAATTATCACATTAATAACAATGAACTAAGCATGCAATCAGTTGTGAGGGACTTGGAAACCCAGGTTGATAGCATCTAGACTTTTGACCACCATGTTGCCTCTGTTGTATGGAAGGCTTTCTTCATGGCCCACCTCATAAGTAAGGGTATTTCATCCAGGAACAAGGAGGTCATAACATCCCTGTACTCCTTATCAGATCCGTTATCGAGTACAATGCCCCCTTCGGCATGTGCCTTGCCGAGCACATGCAGAAGTTGGAGAGACCACAGAGGTTCCTGGCCAGGAAAATCCAGGGTATCAAACACCCATCTTATACAGATAAGCTAAAAGCTGTGTCCCTCTACTCATTCTCATACAGACTGCTCAGAGGTGACCTGTGTCTGGCATACAAGGCTGTCTCAGACTCAGCCTTGATGGAGTTGCTGCATATCCGTAAGACAAATTCCACTCGTGCAACTCGCACGCCTGGTCTGTGACATTAATAGAACTTGTTGGTGGGATAGATTTGTGTCCCAATGACTCCCCCATCTGTGGAATACACTTCCTCTCCATGTCAAGCAAAGTACTTCACTAGCCCTCTTTAAGAGGAAACTGGATGACTGGATGAGAAACAGAAAATATACTCCTGGGATCCCACCTGTGTCCCTGCTGGACAGGGAAAACAGGTGCTGACTTTGTGGGATCATTGGTGAAATTCTTGACTAGGCTTATAAGGACCTCCGGGCCAATAGCCTAGTATTTCTCTATGAACCTATGAAGCTATTCTTGAGTATGGATAGTGTAGGCACATATCCAAGGCAGCAGTATATATTTTCTACAGCATCTTGAAGCAAAGGTACAGTTCATTGATTGCTTAGTGATTAATAATGGTGTGACTTTTTTGCGCTTTAATCTGTTTACTGCCAGTGATGCTACTTGAAAGACCATGTCCCTGGTGGCCATCAGATTTCAGGTTTAAAATGCTTAGATTAAACCTTAATTTATTGGTGGGCAGTGAAGTGGATCCATACACTTTAGCCTCTGTTCACCATATAACTTTACAGACAACAAATACCAAAAATAAATATGAGGACACTATACCACAAAAATGCATGTAATATTCAATGTAGCTAAAATGTAAATAAGACAAATTAGAGATCTATAACTGAAGACAGATGTAATGTATTTAAGAAGCAGGAGCCAGCTTGGCAGATACAAGAAAACTCAAATCAAACAATCTATGACACCTGTAATGTTACATGAATAATTCAGAAAAAAAGCCATCAGTAACAGGTAAACCCAAAGTTCCTTATCTGCTATTAGATCATAAACATAAAAAAATATACATGGTACAAAAATCTGTCTGTGGGAATCCATAAAATATAATAAAGAGAAAGATGCATCAAGCACACAATCGAAAATATATATAAGAATTGAGCAAGAAGATAACACCATAAACACAAAACAAAAACAGACAGAAATAATGAATAGCAGATGTTCTAAACCTATCAACAACTCATTACAACCCAACGACTCTATACAACTCAACAATTCAACAGAAACATATTAGGATAAAAAACAACTATATAAACAAAATATATAAGAATCTCCTAAAACTTTTAATAACTATCTATCATTTCATACATATATATTTCATATACACAGGTACAGCACAAAAAAACAACAACAAAAAAAGCAGAATATTGCCTACATTTATATACAGAAGGCAGCAACTAAGGTAAGAAATACTACAAAACCTATATACACAAGAATGCATAACCCTATCTACGCGCACACACACACACACACACACACACACACACATATATATATATATATATATATATATATATATATATATATACATTGCATGTATGTGAATCTGCAGCACTCAGAGAAAACCCACATGGACACAGGCAGGACATTCAGACTCTGCAGTGAAAGCGCCCCAGTCAGGACTCGTACCAGAGAAACTGTTGCTATGAGGTGACAATGCAGTCTATCTAGCTATCTATCTACACATACACACACACACACACACACACACACACACACACACACACACACACACACACACACACATATATATATGTGTGTGTGTGTGTGTGTGTGTGTGTGTGTGTGTGTGTGTGTGTGTGTGTGTGTGTACATATATATGATGCAGAGAGAAAGAAAGAGAGAAATGCAAAGAAAATAAAAAGAGCATAATGGATATATAACACATACAGAACTGAAAACAGAACTACAGACATAAAATGTAATAAATGACTTGAAAGAAAACGTAAGAACTGGAGATTCAACATATAGAAGATGAGAAAGGCATACAAAACAGACAGGCAAAGCTGCATAACAAACAACTGAAACAAGCCAAATATTCTTATAAATTAATAAGGAAGAGCTTAACCTCCCCTCCCAAATCTAGAAAATGAAGATAACAAAGAAGAGAAGAAAAATAAATCAGAAATACATCTACTCAAAAAGCAATGATCAGTAGAAGAACTGGAAAAAAAAAAAATGAAGAGATTGTTCTTTAAAAAAATATATTTAAAGAACTTGTAACAAGTAACTGAATGATGAAAGAAACCATCATGAAAAATGAACAAGTGGAATACCAGAAGAAAAGAAAGATTTTGCTTAGTATTCTTTTCAATAGATGTTGTTGTTTGTCTTTCGGCTTTCTCCCGGTAAGGGGTTGCCACAGCAGAACTCCAGTCCGCTAATGATTGGCAGTAGATTTTTTTTTTTACGAAATGCTGAGGTGCCAGCTCGACGCCCAACCTTCAATGAAGGCATGCCCATTTACGCACGCATGTCTTTCGACTGCTACCCAACCGTGGGGAGGACATGCAGACTCCACACAGAAGGCCCTCCCAAGCCAAGCCGAGAATCGAACGGGAGAACCTCTTGCTGTGAGGTAACAATGCTACTACCACATGGATAAAAAAAGAAAAAAAATGAACTTGACATAAAGACACATAAAGACCATTAAAATAGAAGAAAATGAGCAATGGAATAGAAAAAAACAAATATCATGTAGAACTTTGACATAACTGAACAAAAAAGAAATGGGCTATTATAAACCTTACATAACAGATCAATAAATAAGAAAATTATAAATATTGAAACTAAACAACTATATAAAATAAAATTATTTACCTGTTCTGCATCACTGTAACAAGGTGAAAATAGTGTAATAGCTGCTCTGTTTATTAGTAAAAGACTTTTACAAAATACTGCTCTGTAACTTTGTGTATTAAAATTATTTATTAATAAATCAAAACAAAATCCTGCATACCACAACCATAAAATGCATTCTCCTGGACATAAACAAGGTCTATTCCCAAAACAAAAGTATGTGCAGGGAGTTCATATATAATTCCTTAGAATTCAAACCCAAAAATAATAATGTCAACACAGCATTACATTCTATAAGATGTAAAAGCAAACAAACATGTTGATACACAATACAATTGCACCAGACACAGAGCATTAAACACACAAAAGCACATAAAAAAATTCCACATACACAGTCAAAGCAGCACAGTTAACACCCACAAAGGTACTAATACAAGCTTTGCCTGCATACAGTAAGGACATAAAATACATGAGTGACATATAATATACACAAAAAAAAAAACAAATCCCACTATACAGATCTAATATTTGATATAATAGCTTTTGGATGTGTCCTCTGGGTAACAGCTAACACCTCATCATCAACATCATCATCAGCGACCACCTTTTTCCCATTTTCTACATGGGGTCGGGGTGTCATTTTGATTGTGGACATCTCTGTCTCTTTAATGCTACTCTCCTGCTTTCTTTTACACTCATGTCTAACTGTTGCAGGTCTTCTCTCACACAATCCATACACCTCTTTGCTGGATGTCCCTGTTTCCTCTTGCTTTTTTCCTGTCTGCTCCAAATCTTCTTAACCAGATTGTCTTCTGCTTTTTTGCATGTGCTCGAACCACAGCAAATCTGTTCTCTTTGACCTTTTCTGCATTTGGAGCTACTTTAACTTAATTTCTTCATTGTTCAAAATGTGCATCCTACCACCCTTCTCATGCACTTCATCTCCATCACCTCCAGCTTCCTGAACTGCTCTGCCTTTACTGCCCAGATTTTATTGTACTGGTCACATTGCTGTTTTGTACAACTTACTTTTCAGCTTCTTTGAGATTTGTCTGTCGTAGGATCATATGATCATAGGAGGTTACTAGGCTAATGGCCCTGGGGCCCCTTACAAGCCTAGCCAAGAGTTTATGCTGAAAAAAGAAACACTCAATCAGCACCTGTTGCCCCTGTTAGTGAGGGTAATAGGTGAAACCCCTGGGACATATTTGTGGTTTCCCATCCACTCATTGAGGTTGTGCTTGAAGAAAATCAGCTACATACTTAATTTGAGGTGTATGAGGAGTCTATTCTAGAGATGGAGCATCCTCTGGGAGACAAACCTGTCTCTCCAGCAGGTTTTGTTAATGTCACATATTAGATTTAGGCCTTTCAATTCAGTAATACGCGAGGAGTTAGACTTACGGATATGGAGCATCTCTAGTAGGGCAGGGTCCAAGATTGCCTTGTAGACAAGACACTGATCACCTCCGAGCAGTCTGTACAATACCGAGTAGAGTGATAGTGATTTGAGCCTGTCCACATAGGACAGGTGTTGGAGGCCATGGACTCTCTTTGTGAGGTATTTCTGGGGCTTAACAGTTGGTGCAGGTGTTTGGAGAGGTACATACCAAATGGGGAGTTGTACTCAATTATTGGCCTAATGAGGGAGAAGTACAGAGAGGTAATACCCTTCTTTTTTCTGCAAGCAATCCCTTTGCTTATGAGATGAACCAAGTAAAAGGCTTTTCTGACCACTGCCGCTACATGATGGTCAAATGTGAGATTGTTGTCAACCTGTGTACGCAGGTCTCTCACCACAAGTTGTGTACTTAGGGGGTTGCTGTTGATGTAGTAAACAATAGGGGCCATGTTTTTGCCGAATGGTATGATAATACATTTTTATGTGTTTAACTTAAGGCCATGACTTTGGCTTCAGTCATTTGTTGCTGTGAGACCCTCTTGTAATATGTTAACATAATTTGGGGAGTCAATGACAGCACTCAACTTACAGTCGTCCACAAACTTGGTCAGCCACAAGCCTTTTGTCTTTTCCTGAACCTCTGAGAAGTAGATACTAAACATTGGGGGTCTCAGGACAGATCTGTGGGGAACACCACTAGTGACAGGTCTGCTGTCAGAGGTAGAGGCACCTATTTTGACCTTGAAGGTCCTATCAGTGAATCAGTTGGCCACCCACCTGATAAGATAGGGATTAACACCAAGTTTGTTAGCTTTTTGATGATGACGGAGTGGGGGACTGTGTCAAAGGCTTTGGCCAAGTTAGGTAAGCTGTATGTTCTGACTTTCCCTCATCCAGGGCCTTGGTGACAGTCTCAAAAAAGTCAACCAAGTTCAACAGGCAAGATTTCCACATGAAAATTTCAAACTGGGTGGGGTTAAATGCTTGGAGATAGCCTATGTCCTTGTTTATGAGGTCCATAATAATAATAATAATAATGATATGCTCCATGGCCTTACAGAACAGACTTGTCGAGCTAATGGGGTGATAGTTTCCAGAGTCAGTAGTGGCACTACCTTTGTGCAAGGGGATGACAATGGCAGTTCTCCACTCTGCTGGAATGAAGCTTGTACTTAGGCTATGGCTGAACAGGGTGCTCAATGGTGAGACTAGTTCTTGCTGGAGATGGTGCAGAATACAGCCTGGGATACTGTCAGGTCCCATGGAAGCTATGTTTTTTGCCTTGGATAGTGTCTTTGACACTTGATCTATGGAGATGTGAAGTGCAGGACAAGTATCGGGGATGTCAAAAGCATATGACAAGGTCCACATCATGTACTACACCTGTCAGTGTGCCACTTGGCTGCAGCCCTCTGATTCTAGCTTTGACCTTCTTAGTCAGACTTCCCTTCTCCTCAACCACCCTTCCCAGATACTGGAAGCTGTTAACCTGTTCCACCATTTTTCCTTTTATTTCAATTCTCAACTACTTCTGATTCCCCCATTTGCTGGCATTACAACTGTCTTATATGTACTCAGTTTCATCCCATGTGCCTTTAGTTTTGCATTCCATTTCCCTATCCTTTGCTGAGGTTCTTGCTCAGAGTCTGCCTGTAATGCCACATTGTCTGCATACAGCAACTTTGTTGATCTGTCCGCTCTGACTTGTTTGCTAATTTAGTCCATCAGCAGTATGAACAGCAGTGGGCACAGAGCTGAACCCTGAAGCACATCTACTCCCATTGGAAACACCTCTGTGAGACCAAACACTGTTCGTACTTCAGTCATTGGGTCCTTGCACACAGCTTGCACTAATACTACCAATATTTCCAGGTCTTCAAACCATTGCAGGACTGCCCACGTCAGCTTTTATCGGAAATGTCATATGCTTTCTCCAACCCTAAAAATGCCCAGTTGGACTCTTCCATCATTTCTAGCTTCTTCTCAAATGTTTGTCTCACTGCAAACATTGGGTCAGTTGTGTTGCATCGTGATCTGAATCCAAACTGTTCATCTCCCATCTTACATTATACTACTCTGCATATTCATTTATCAATCGCCCTCCCTAGAACTTTCTTGCAATGACAGGAATTTGATCCCTCTGTACTGTCCATAGTTGGGAATGTACCCTTTGTTCTTGAACGCTGGCACTAGTATGCTTATTCTCCAGTCATCTGGGATACACCTTTCTCTCCACACTGCTATGAGTACCTTCAGGAGCCATTTTTCCCCTATCTCACCAAGCAACTTCAACATATCTGCTGTGACCTCATCTGCTGCTTTCCCTGACTACAGTTTCTTACTTCTTCTGTGGTGGGCTCCTCCTCTTCTCTCATTGTAGGCTGTGTCTCAGACAATACAGCTTTTGTGGGGTTTTCTTCATTCAGAAGCTGCTGGAAGTATTCTTTCTATCTGCCTTTGATGTCCTGCGGACTGGTGTGCAGGTTCTTGCTGGCATCCATTATGAAGGTTGTCTGATTATCCTCTTTGGCTTTCTGTCTTTGCCTTGCAGCTTAATGCAGTTTCTTTGTGCCACCTATTGAGCTACTTTCCAGAAGCTGGTTCCTTGTTCTTTTCTGTTGCATCTCCTTTCTTAGCTTGTTTGTTAGCCAACCAGTATTCATTTCTAGCCTAGTCCATATTTTCTGTCTCCCACTTTTCATGCACACCTTCTTTCTTTGGATGACTTTCTGAACTTCTGCATTCAACCATCAGCTTCCCTTTTACGCTTTATTTCCATACCCTACTTGGCCACATATCTGTTCTGTAGCCCTCATATATGCTTTTTTGAGGCACTGCCATTCTTCTTCAACTCCACCTATTTCCTCTTCTTCTTGAAGAAATTGAGCCCTGAGTAATTCCTTGAAATATTGTGCTTTCTCTCCACTCAACTTCTAGGTCTTTAGCATGCCCTCTGTTGGCCTTAGAGCCTACTCTGACCACTGCTTGTAACTGATTGTGGCAACCAGTGGTTTATGCTGTGGGCCAACTGTTTCACTGGGGATGACTTTGCAATCACTGATTCTATTCCAGTACCCTTTCCTTACTAGAAGGAAATCTACCAGAGTTGTATATTTGCCATTCTTGTATGCCATCTTGTGACTGCCTCTCTTCCTGAATCATGTGTTGGCTATCAAGCCATTTGCCAGACAGAAGACTAGAATGGTGTCTCCTTCTTTATTTATTTTGCCCCACCCAAGTGGATCCAGGCAGTCCTCATATCCTGCTCTGTCTGTCCTGATATGTGCATTCAAGTCGCACATTATCAACAACAATTCATGTTGCCCTGTTTTACCTAGAAGGTCCTGCAAATGCTGTCTGAATCTGCTGTTTTTCTCACTATCACAACCCTGCTGTGGAGCATACACTAAGATTCTAAATATTGTTCTATCACTACAATAGAGTTTGACTGCCATGAGTCTGTCACTAATTCTGATGACATCTCTCACACAGCCTTCTGAAGCCTCTCCCTCACTACAATTCGCACATCATTTCTATCCTATCCTCCTCTTGAGTAGTACAGTCTAGATCCCAAGCCAAGTGGCTTTACTGCACTGCCCTTCCATCTTATCTCCTGGATATATAGGATGTCCAGCCTCCTCCTTACCATCTTGTCATCTGCTTTCAGCCTCTGTCCTGTTAGTGAACTTACATTGAGTGCAGCAATTCTTAGTTCATGTTTGGCAGGTTGATTGGTACATCCAGCTTTTGTTCAACAGTGCTATCCTAGGTAACCAAAGCTGGGCAGCTGGACACCTACCAGCCAGTAGCTTGTTGACACACACTCTGGCCAATAGGGGCACATACCCCTTGCTCCCACCATTAGCACGGGTCCTTGGCATAGGTCAGAGTAGGCTGGTTCCTGAAACACTGGCAAATACACATGCCCATTTGGCGGTTAATCAACACAACCAAATTGCCTAGAGCCATATTTTACACCATCGAGTGGCTAGCCCTGCCATGGCATGTAGTCTGTGATCCATGTTCTCCTATCTTGAGGATACTGCATGCCACAGAAGATGCTCACAGCCGTTGGTCTATACAAACCTTCCCCCTATAGTCCACTATGCAAGGTCTGTGCTTCTGCCCACAGCTCTATTACTTGGTGAGTTTGAGATGGAAACACTCAGCAAGCTTTTTGGATGTGGGAGGAACCCCACAGAGACACAGGGAGAACATGCAACCTCCTAACAGGCATTGGCCGGAGGTCAGGACTGAACCTTGAACCTTGTGCATGGGAGGTGAAGGCCTTAATCATTATGCCAACTGGTCTGAACTAACACTTGGCACATCAGTAATTACCTAGGATAACCATAGCTCTCAACCTTTTAGAGCAAGAAATCTGGGCAAAGCCATAAATAAAAGTAGGACAAAGGCCCAAAAATAGGGACAATTTTAAAATATTGCTCTTACAAACATAGACGGTTGATAGAATAACAGGTTTTATATTTGCATGAATTTTCTGAAGGGTATGAAGTCTGAATCTCAAATGTCTGTCATTATTTTCTAACTTCAGTCTTTAATGATTTGCCACTAATTTGCTAGAAAACCACAATTTTATGAAAAATGGACAAAGAATATGAGGCAAAAATCTGGACATTCTGCAAAAATCTGCACAGTTGAGATGTATGAGGATAACCCAGGTAATAATCATTATAAATAGAGACTGCATGCTATTTCCAGTATCTAAGTGTGTTTCTGTTGACCAACATTTAGCCATCCAGTGTCACACTAATATAACAAGAAGGTAGCACCACTATGTTATTCCTCTTGTGGATTAGGACCCTTTCAAAGTATCCTGCATTAGTGTGCACATGAACAAATGTCATATTCTTGACTATTGCCATCTTGTACCTGTCATCTGAAGCAAGATCATACTGAAAGACCACTTGTTCTTCTAACCAGAAAAGACTTCCCTTCAGAAAGAATTGATTAAACAAAGGACCCCTTCCTGACTAAATAAAGTGCTTCACCATCTTGTACCTGTTATCCAAAGCAAGATCACACTGAAAGACTACTCATTCTTCAAACCAGAAAAGACCCCCCCATCAGAAAGAATTGATTAAAGTATGAATATAAAAACAAATCTTTGAAGTAAACAACAATGTCTGTTTGTCTGCTATGCGTAACTACCCATTTGCTTTGTAGTGTGCACAGTACTGGAGGACTCTAGCTCCAAAATGTATATTGTCCCATAGTCCTGACTCCACTAAAATAAAATTCCCTGTCAATGAGTCAGTTTTACAGACTCTGTAATTGCATAGTGTAAGTAAAGAGTTCACCCCCATTACGTGTACTGCCACCTGAAGTATAGAAAGCAGTACAGTCTTTCCTGTATATTTATCATAGTGTCTGGTAAGGTGTCACTGCTTTCCCTTATTAACATAGTGCAGCTATCACAGGTTGTACTTTAAATAAGATTTTTTCCATCCTTTGCAGGTAGCAGCAATTTTCCCTGTAAAGGCCCTGAAAGTGCTTTTTGCAGATAGAAAACATCTCTCAGAGGAAACAGTATTTGCTTCTCTTCTTACCTTGCAGTAATGCTGCTCCACTGATGGAATTTCTAACATTTCAGTAGCCTGGGTGTGAGATTTGCTTGTCTCAGGCTGCCCTCCATTCCCCTGCAATACCCCCAATTCCTACCAACCCCCACTTCATCTACATTTACACATATTTATCCCATTTAATTTAATGGTGTGCATATATCATTTGTTTAATCAATTTTTTTTCTGGTTTGAGGAACGAGTGGTCTTTCAGTGTGATCTTGCTTCTGATGACAGGTCTAGGAGGTCATGCACCGTATATAGTCAGAAATGGGCCTTCACACACACACACACACACACACACACACACACACACACACACACACACACACACACACACACACACGTGTGCTCATCCTTAAACAACAAATCTCATTTTTCTCTCATATCACCTGACTACTACCCACACTCACTTGTACACTTGCATAAATATAAATACATAAAAAACAACTATAACAAGATTTTATAGCTGGGACAACTGTATAGACTTATAATAGTAAATATTTTACTGTCTATACCTGTCTTGTCATTATTTTTGTTGTTTCATGAGAAATGCAACTGCTGTTTTTCTGCGAACTGTTTGAAAATCACTTGTTAATATAAATGTACTGTAGTGGAGCTTTTCTCCGCTGCAGTGGTGATGCTGCAGTAGCCTTGTCGCCTCACAGTAAGACGGTGCCTGGTTCGATTCTCAGCTAGAGTGTCTTCTGCGTGGAGACATGCGTGAATGGGCATACCTTCATTGAAGGTTGTGCATCAGGGCTGGCAACTCGGCACGTAAAAATCTATCTGCCAATCATTAGCAGACCGGAGTTCCGCTGTGGCGAGCCCTAACTGGGAAAAGCAGAGAGAGTGGAGCTTTTATCCCTGGGCATCCAGTGAAAATGGGCTGTGCCCATTTGGACTTTTCAGGTCATCAAAGACAAATAAAATACAAATGTATCTAGCTCTTCCAACCCTTGATCTCCACCCAGCCCACTTCAAGTGATAGCCATCAACCAATCAGTGTACTACCACCTCATTAAACTTCCTCCAAACAAAATCCTTCCTCTTGTACCACCTTCACTCCTATCATCCCTCCCACATCAACATGCATTACTATAAAATTATTTTAACGCACCACACACTACAACTATTATCAAGCATAAATATTATGCATCCCAATATTAACTTTTCGCATTTTCCATAGTATACCTCTTTCTTCCTCAATCTCTCTTTCACCCTTAACATCCCATCCATATTATCTACACAACCTAATTTTTTTTCAACTACAACAAAACAATATAAGTGCAACTATTCACAATGACTATTTTAATCTTAATTTCACACATCACAAGCTTTAATACATGTAGCTATTTACACAGACACCCTTAAATAAATCTCATTTTTCCCTTATATCATCTGAATTCTACCTACACTCCCTTTTACACCTGCATGCATACAAATACATAAAAAGTAACTATAATAGACCCCACTCAATACTAATTAACACAACCAAATCCAAATATGACTACCCATTGCAGTACTATTTTACGTGACACTTCAGATTTTCTATGTAAATTACGTTTGTGGCACAATAGTGTAAAAGGTATGCTGGAGCAGGGCAAATATTACTTTGTTACATTGGATATTGCCTCTTTATTTACTGTTATCCCTAATGACATCGGGGTTGAATTGTTAAGAGAATTTTTATTCTCACAACCAATACCTAATAGTAAATATATTGAAAATATTTGTTGCCTCATGGATGTGGTTTTGAAGAATAATGTGTTTTTATTTAATGAATCCTTGTTTCTTCAGCTTACTGGAGTAGCTATGGGTACCTCCGTAGCAAATACATATGCTAACCTGGTCTTATACCAATGGGAGAAAAACAACATCTATAATGATAGAAACAAGTTTCTTGGCAAGATATGTTTCTACCAACGGTTTGTGGATGATTGTTTTATGATTTGGGATGGTAGCATGAATGAGTTGAATGAATTTTTGAACTATTTGAACACAACTACAGATTTTTTGAATTTTAAAATGGAAACATCAGATAGTACTTTAGTCTTTTTGGATGTCAAACTACAGTTGTGTGAAGGTGTTATTCACACTAGTATACACAGGAAAGAGGTACACTCAGGTAGATATATTCATTATAATAGCATGCATGCTCCACATGTATTTAAAGGCATAACAATGTCCCACTTTAGTAGACTGAGTAGGTTAAATACCAATGACACTACTTTTTCCTTGCAGCTAGATGAGACAATAGAAGATTTTGTATCTAGTGGATATGATATACATTTGCTATCTTAATGTGAAAAATAAAGTGATAATTGATAGGAATATAAATTTGAAACCTATTTTTACAGAGGGTACAGATAACTTAATTATTGACAATGATGAAGTTATAAATGTAAATGAAGCTAAAAATAAAATTAAGAACTTAAGTTCAAAGACAATCATTAGATACGTTACTTCCTTTAATACAAGGATGAGTTATATTAAACCGATTATTCAGAAAAATTGGACTATCCTTAAGGCTTCAGATGAAGTAAAATGTATAGTAGGCGATAGACCATCTTTTGCATATAGAAATATGAGAACTATAAAAAGTATGTTGTGCTATAAAGATTTTATTAAATCTATACCCGTGCCTATCTCAACAAACCTAGGCACTTTTAAGTGCTTTAATTGTGTTTGTTGTGTGGATATTATGAGCAGTGACAGTAGCATTTTTGTACATCCCACTAGTGGTAAAATATATAGATTCAAGGTATTTGCGACTTGTGTTTCATCTTTTGTGGTATATTTGGCTACCTGTGTTTCGTGTTCTTCTTCTATGTAGGGAAGACCACTCGTAAATTGAAAGAGCGTATTACTGAACATAAATCAGAAATTAGGAGATGTTATGATAAGAATGCTCTATATAAACACATATCTATTTGTGGTAATGAGCATAGGTTTATGTTTAGGGTTATTGCTGCCATCTATCCTACACCTAGAGGCGGTGACATGAATAATTACCTGGAAATCAAGGAGTATGAATGGATCTTGAGGCTTGCTTCTGATTCATTTCCAGGTTTAAACAGTATGGTTAGTCTTAAACCCATATTGGTTAAAACACAGCATACTAAACTATGAAATATGGTTTTAATGTTGTATGGAAGGTGCCATTGTTTTATAATTTAGAGTATTTTTGCATTTTAACTATTGTAATATGTTTCATATTTCTATAATTGTATTAATTATTTAATGCTGTCACATGACTGTATTGGGCTGCTGGTCATGTGACTGTTGACCTGTATTTAAACTGTGATAATGTGATGTCTATGTATTAGTATTGACAAAGGGTTTCACCCGAAAGCTTTGCTTTGTTATATAAAGTGGATTTTTCTACCAAGTGTTTTATTTCTTTCTTGTGCTCTGCAGTTAGTGATTTTCATACCCATTGCATAATACCACCATCAAACCTAATTGGTTACATCGATCCTAACCCTGGTGCCAACACTATCCCACACCTCATGCCAAATAACTCTTCCCAAGCAAAAACATCTCACTTCCCTTTGTTCACTAAAGACCATAACCTCCTACTACTCAACATAAACTACCAAAGCATCTGCAATAAAATTCTAGGCCTTCATACATGCCTAGGACTCTACAGCCCTGGCATAATAGTAGCAACCGAAACTTGCCTGAAACCTGAAATACGTGATAATGAAATACTCTCCCACGGATATAATATAATATAATATAATATAATATAATATAATATAATATAATATAATATAATATAATATAATATAATATAATCACATCTGTTAGACAGTACAAATGTGGAGTGTCACAGCAGTTATATTCAAAAACTCCCTAAAATAATTAAATATCCTCACAAACTCCCACAGTTCCAAAATGCTGAAGTCCTAGCAACCTCATTATAATCAACAAGAACAAATTCATTTGTATTACAGAACTCTACATTGTCCCCGGTAATCATGTAGCCACACTTGAAGATATCCTGTGTTGGATAAACAGCAAAATTTTATTTATTTATTTAACATTTGTTAACTGGAAAAGTCCGACTTGGAACAAAGCCAATTTTCAGTGAGGCCCAGGGAGAAATGCTCCAGGCTCATGTCTTTGAATGTGGGAAGAAAGCGGACCACATGATGGAAATCCACACCAACCATGGAGGACATGCAGACTCCACACAAAAGGCACTCCAGCTGAGAATCAAACCAGAGAACCTCTTGCTGTGAGGTGACAATACTACCACTGTGCTGTCCTATAGCTCAGGAAACCATAATAATGGGAGATGGAAACACTGACTGAAAAAAAAATGACCTAACCTAACCCAGCATAAACTTATTTGCCTTCCCACAGCTGATAAACACCACCACTTGAGTGCACAAAAAAGAGAAACCACACTTGCCTGGATAATTAAAAATAAACCATATGTCATAACCTCCAGCAGCACCCTGTCAGGCAGTATTAGTGACCACTTCCCAACTTATTAAACTGCCTGTAAAATATCTCAACTAGCATCCAAATGTCACACAGACATACTATTCAGTAAAAATACAAAAGAAATCCAGCCAAGCTAGAATTTTCTCTGTGTGATACCTTAATCTTCCTGCAATGGAGGCTCATGGGATTTAACCCTTGGTTCAAATGTTAGTTGGGATATTTTGCAGGCACCTTGATCTTTATGGGCATCAACTGGGTTTAAAGACCCTGGGTTTCTGATGTATAGCAAGCTATTCACATGTGATGCTGTGCTGATGGGATCAATAAAAAGGCTGAGACATGCGTGTCCACAGCTAGTGGAGTTTGGCTTTATTTATCTGAATATTTTCCAGCTATATATCTCATACATGGAACTCCCTTCCTAACTCCATTCTCTCAATCTTGTCCACTAACCACTTTAAGCCATCACTTAAAGCTTATCTAAAAATAAGTGGCTATGTTATTGTACCCCTCGTGAATGCTCTGATACATCACAGTGTACCCCAACCATATCCATCTTCTTCCCCTGTGTTTAACCTTTTATTCCTACTGGTCTGTCTTAACTTTATATCTTGACATAAGTCATACTTTACAAATAGTACTAGCCAAGTTCAAAGCCTAGGTTTTGTTGTCATGATGTAACAAATTTCTTATGTATACTACATTTTGTTTACTTTTTTGGTTATTGTAACCTGTGCATTAAAATTTACTGTTACTCAAGGAGCTCTTCTCCCTGGGCCTCCTCTGAAAAAGGACCTGTGTCCAGTCGGACTTGCCCAGTAAACAAATGTTAAATAAATAAATAAATGTAACTATAAAGACTTAAAAAGAAAAAAAGTTGTGGATGTTCAGAAACCATGTAGCTGAAATACTTGATGGGCAGGATTCAGGAAGCCTCCGTGTAAGAGTTAAAACTCTTACACTGAGGCTGCAGTTAAACGGTGTGATGTCAGCATGTCATGCATATGCATGAGGTGCACGAGGCATGCTGAATCACATCGTAACTCTTACACGGTCCGTGTAAGACAGTAGGGGGCGTGTCTTTAGGCTAAGCCCTGCAAGCGGACACGCCCCCGGAAGTCTAGAATGGCTGAAAGTAAACAGCCACGAGAGAGGCCATGGAAATGTGAATAAACACACTACACAACACATGCCCCCACAGACCAGCAATGTCAAAAGTGAACAGATGTTATAAAATGAAAATGAAAACTGTTTTATTTTTTTTTAAAACCTCGTAAATGTTTGCTACTGCGTGCTCTCGTGTGCGCAGGTGTGCTACTAGCGCAACTGCAGTTAGCAATCAGTGGAAAAGGATATAAGAACTAAATATGCAAAGTAAGCCAAGAAGTAATAGCATAGCGGTAGAGTTGTCGGCTTAAGAGCAGGCAGGCAAGGTTCGAGCCCACACAGCAACCTTTTTTTTTTTGTAAATAAGCACTAAAAAGGCCCCTGACAGTACTGTACAAATGTAAAAGTATTTCCTTTTTAAAATGGAATGAAATGGAGCATATATTTCAAGTAATACAATAAAAAAATTATTTAGAAATGTAGTGATAGCTAAGCTGCTGTGAGACAGAGTGCCCGTAGCTGAGTAGTGTTTCAAAGGCTGCAAATTGCTTGCCCGTAGCTAAGCACCGGTTTAACAGGCTCAAACTGTGTGCAACTAGCTGTGCTTAGCTGAACATGTGTGTTACTAGCCAATTAAGGTTTATCCCAGTGCACACCGTTTGCGCGGAGGTGCGCGCCGTGCCCACAAGCTAACCGCCGGTGCGCATGCGTGAGCTCCGCGCAAATGAGCGCAGACCTGGTTTTAAGTGCTTAAAAGTGCTTTTGGCATGTTTGATTGACAGGTCCTCAACTCATTTCTAGACAGTCATGAAAATTAAAAATCAGTGGTCAGATTCGAACCCAGGATACCATGCACCAGAGTCAAGGTACTAAACCACTAAGCCATGACAGCAGTACTTAGAAGCACAGAAATAGCATATATATAGGATATAATCCAGAATGGAGCATGATAAAGCAGTTTCTGTGAAGTAGATACAATTCCAAAACGGCCAATCATAGAAATGTGCGGGAAAATCGGCATATATAAGCCCCATAGGCGGGAATACACAGCAGAAACGATTGTAGAATAGACCTGCAGGCAGAATGAGTGGAGTAGGGGAGGGACGTTGCTTTCGAGCACAATGGTGGGGCATTGAGGAGTCCAGATACATGGTCTGGCTCCTAGTTCACCATCATGAGGCCCAACTCATGCAGGGCCAGGTCTCATGGGGAGCGTACAGGGCGGAGGCATGGGACCAGTTGGCTCATGATTTCACTAGTGCTACTGGGATTCCACGTACTGGTGAGCAGGTCCGTCACCACCATGCAGACCTGAAGCAACATAAAGAAGACCAGTTGACCCAATGGATCCAGGAGGCCCGGGATATGCCCAACGCCCCACTACTGAGTAAGTTACATTTTACTTATGTATGTAAGGAATTCAACTAGCTGATACCATGGAGATGTGTAGTCCAATATTACTCGTTTTGTATTACAGCTGCGAGTGTCCGCTCTATGAATCGACGGGCATATGACTGCAGGCTGGCATGGCTGCGCCACCATGCAGGTTAGTAACCCCACCTAGTACTTGTAAATAAATATTATAGTGTAGCATGTAGCAGAACACTGCAGTGTATTGATTAAAAGTAATATAATGTGCAAGCAACAAGTGAAAGTCTGCAGGTATGGCTGCAACAAGTTCACCAGTATTGCTGAAGAAATTGCTTGAAACCACCACGAACTGAGTCAAACAGCATTTAATGACGAAAATAAAACAGGAACAAGCGCTTTCACGCAATAAAATTGCGCTTCATCAGGTTACAATCTTTCAAGAACTACCATTGCCTTTTATAATGATTCACTAACAGCAATAATTCAATTATCCAAGTTAATTGACTAAAATTCATTTAGAACATTAACTTTCTAAAACAACATCAAAATTCCTTATTCAGTCACATTACACATGCCATTTAAAAACAGACAAACTAACAATACTGTTCATTATTTCATTGATGCGTAATATTTCATAGTTTATTCATTGTGCTTGTAACAATGTATATAACCTTCCCTTAATTGATATCATAATTGCTAGACGCAAATCTTATTTAACAGGAAGTAATGCCCATCTTTAGAAAAGGTAGCTATAGGTGCGTCTTTATCTTTCAATCGTTACTACCAAAATAGAGCACCAATTCCATGACATCGCATATGGTTCATTATTATAATATATAAAGATCAAGATTTAGATCAAGCGAATCCTAAACAAAGGCATAGTTGGGTCAGACATTGCTAAATATTGTACATTTAGATATCCAACGTAGATTAACACATTCACCATAAGCATTTAAATATGCCTTCAACAGTGCTTGTGTTAGTACTAAGCACTTGTTAATTAATTAAAAACTCTCTCATAGCAAGTCAGAGATCGGATATTCCCATTTACATCATACGAAAAACTATATCCAATAGATAAACGGGGGGTATCCCGTCCACTAACATCATGACTTGAACTGTACTAATGATGATTAAATATTATAAAAAACTACATGGAAAATAATAAGTGAAAAATAATGAATGAGGTAGAGTAAAATAAATAAAAACAAAGCAACACAAATGGCCATTGTATAGTTAGTGCGTGCTTCCAGCACAATATTCTATTAATCTCCAAAGTATCATCTCATTCACGATGAATAATATTAACATTCAGAACTAACCATTCTTTCGTCTTAAACTTACATGCTTATTAATACGAAGACTCAGCGAGATACATGGCGCTCGATCAGAGCATATAATATAGAAATAGAATCACAAAAAATAAGACGTTGCTGACTAGAACTATAATGTCTAAGAAACCTGAAGACAACCATTTATAAAGGCAAGTCATAGTATATATAATATACGACTATATGAATATACAAGAAGCAACTATATAGTAAATAGTGACCACATCAACCATATTAAAACTTAATAATATCACAAATGCAAGAATGCACGAAAAACTGTAGTACAAAAATACAAGACATATAAATATAAAAAATATATACAAAAAACCAATATATCCAATCAGTCAGGAATTATTTACAAGCCCTAATACATTAATTTATTATGACACATTTTAGACCTGCAGGCAGAATGAGTGGAGTAGGGGAGGGACGTTGCTTTCGAGCACAATGGTGGGGCATTGAGGAGTCCAGATACATGGTCTGGCTCCTAGTTCACCATCATGAGGCCCAACTCATGCAGGGCCAGGTCTCATGGGGAGCGTACAGGGCGGAGGCATGGGACCAGTTGGCTCATGATTTCACTAGTGCTACTGGGATTCCACGTACTGGTGAGCAGGTCCGTCACCACCATGCAGACCTGAAGCAACGTAAAGAAGACCAGTTGACCCAATGGATCCAGGAGGCCCGGGATATGCCCAACGCCCCACTACTGAGTAAGTTACATTTTACTTATGTATGTAAGGAATTCAACTAGCTGATACCATGGAGATGTGTAGTCCAATATTACTCGTTTTGTATTACAGCTGCGAGTGTCCGCTCTATGAATCGACAGGCATATGACTGCAGGCTGGCATGGCTGCGCCACCATGCAGGTTAGTAACCCCACCTAGTACTTGTAAATAAATATTATAGTGTAGCATGTAGCAGAACACTGCAGTGTATTGATTAAAAGTAATATAATGTGCAAGCAACAAGTGAAAGTCTGCAGGTATGGCTGCAACAAGTTCACCAGTATGCAAGTGTAACTGGAAATATAATTGATAGAAATAAATAGTGCTGTAATACAGATGTCCCACCATTAATTAAATGTAGTATAACCTGCAGTAGTCTCAAGAGTACAGCTTCAGAATCTGAGGTAATCACATGTGAGATATATCCCCTGTTGAAATGCTGAATCATGACAGAAGTGAGGCTGCTGGAAAGTGTTGGAATCACCACAGGTCTAATATGTGAACAAAGTCTAGAAGTACCAACCTGAACTGTGAAATTGCAGGATGTGTGAGAGTGACAGAAAGGGTCATGTATTAATGAATAAAGTAGTAATAACTCCTGAATATATAGGCATCAGTGTGGTTCTACAGAACTAAATGCATGTGGGAATTAAAACTTAACATCCCAAACTGATGTCAGTGTGTCTGAATCTTGAATGTTCAGGCCAAAATCTGTATATGGTGATGACAGTCAACAATTTGCAGATAGAATGAATGATTGTCTGACATACTAAACATCCATAGTTGTCCCCTGCTCTGTCATCAAAGTGTAGCAGGAAGATGTATCTGATCAAATTCAAAATAACTAGGATAGTGATGTATCTGTAACAGGTCTAGCATGACAGTCAATTAAAAATCATTTTGAAACTATCACCCACAAGTTAATTGTGTTCCTATTACAAATGTATATCAATGTATAATTTATGAATGTGTCATCATTTTCTTTCTCCACCCCACCCTATAATTGCAAATTAAAACACTCACTAAATATTGGTATGTGAAAATTTCATTAACCATGGACATTTGTCCTATTTCAAAAATATATGCATGTCTGTTGTTGCATGTGCCCTGTTCATACCTGCAAACCTGATGGCCTGTTGCCATTAATCAACCCTGTATGTTGTTTGATTGTGTATTTCCGTTCAAATAATGCATGTGATATTGCTATGCCCGTTGTTCAATGGTGTTAATATCTGGGTGTTTGTTTAATGGGAATACCAATGCATGCTGTTACAACTAATTTGAATGGAATAATATGCCACTAACCCAAACTAACATAACATACTCACAAACCTAGAATGCTTGGGAAGGCAGGTCCCAGCGGACCCACCTCTCCCACCTCAGCTGGCGACTGCACCTGGCACTAGTGCCCAGGCTGGACCCTCCTCCGGTGGCCCTGTGCCACCTTCGGGTGGAAGCGCTGCAGGGGATGGGGCCCGTCCCCCCTCTGCAAGCGTGGCCGGAGGAGCTCGTCCACTCACCCTCCAGGGTGTCCGGTCTGTGGTGCGAAGAGAGATCCAAGACTCTGTTCTTGGGCCCCTATGCCAGCTTGAGGCCCGGGTGGCACAGCTTATGGGCATGCCCGTTGTCCCGCCTGCACAGCCCCCAGCACAGCCCCATCCTGGGCTGTGAAGGAACAGTGGCAACTGCCTATGGGTGGGGATATCAGTTCCACTGTTGCCATCTGTGGGCTCATGTGCCCTGGATATCCCAACCTCCATCCCCGTCAATTGTGTAACCCCCCCACATGTGTCATACACCACCCCTGTATGCGTCTTGTCTGTCTTGTCTGTTAACCTACCCAACCTACCTCCCCAGCTATACCGACTACCTCACCTGACATACCACTCTCACCTGATAAAAAAAAAAAAGGGCACTCTGTACCCACAAAAAATTACGCCCCATACATAGCTGTCCATGTTGCACACATGTCCGCTGGACATCGAAACTGTTAATTACAATTGGCTGTACAACAGGTATTAATGTTGTCCGGACACCTCTCTCAGGGGTGGAAAGTTCCAAATGTCACACCAAATTACATACAAATGCACAGCTGTTGCTGAGAAAGACATGGGCAGCTATGTGCCTCACCTACATCCTTCCTGCAAATTCCAAGCTTGTTTCCCTACTGTTTTACCCTCTTTGTGACCCCTTTTTCACCACTTTCCTGTCACCCCTTTTTCTTTTCTTTCAAAGAAAATAGCGCGGGTGTGCGCTTGTGTGCGCGGAGCTAAACGCCAGTGTGCATGCGTGAGCTCCACGCAAACGAACGCAGACCTGGTTTTAAGTGCTTAAAAGTGCCTTTGGCACTTTTGATTGACAGGTCCTGTACTCATTTCGAAAGAAAAATAAACTCTCACTGTCAGTCTCGAACCCAGGACCTCTGTAACACTAGTCTGTATGACCTACCACTAAGCCATGACTCTCATACAAGAATATAGTGCTAAAATAAATATAACATGTAATAGTAGGAATCAATATAAAGGCAATATAGGATGTGTACTACCCAAAGCATGTCAGGTAGATGTTTAATGCCCGAATTACTGGATTCCCATACTAGTTTAGTGTTAACAGAAACAGCCCTGCTAATTGTTAGCTTGTACAGTAGGTGTCAGTATCCATGCACACTCACTACAGGAAACAGTGAAGATAAATGCAGCAACCAGAATCTGCAACACAGCCTGACTCCTGTGAGACCTACTAACCCCTTTAACTGCTTAAAGGTGCCTCCAGCACTTTGATTGATAGGCCCTGTACTCAATTTGAAAGCAAAATATAAGCATACTAGTAGGCCCTACCACAAGACCATTGTAACACTAGTCTGTATGACCTACCAGTAAGCCATGACTCTCGTACAGGAATATAGTGCTAAAATAAGTAGAACATGTGATAGTAGGAATGAAGATAAAGGCAATATAGGATGTGTACTACCCAAAGCATGTCAGGCAGACTTTTACTGTCCCAATTACTGGATTCCCATACTAGTTTAGTGTTAACAGAAACAGCCCTGCTAATTGTTAGCTTGTATCCAATAATGTCAGCTAATGTACATATATGAAAGTATGTATATGTACACACACACACACATATATATATATATATATATATATATATATATATATATATATATATATATCAATACATATGAAATATAGTTGTAGGTGTCAGTATGCATACACACTCATTACAGGAACAGGTGAGAGAAATGCAGCAACCTGAATTTACAACACAGCATGAAGCATGAGAGACGTACTAACCTTCACACTCACAGAACACTGTCGACAGCATACCAGCATGGTCCACGCCCTTACAATCTGAAAGGGCAACACCTATCTCACATACCCTTTTATAGCACTGTCCTGAAATCACAGTGAGACATGCAATCAGTACAGAACTGGCTGCATGCAATTAGCAAATGCTGCCTTACAATTGGTGCAGAGGCCATCACATGGACCTATGCAGATACCTACAAAAGCATCCAGTACTCACACTCCACACATGCAATACATTCATTGCACAAAACCAACAGAGAAAGAGAGAGAGAGACAGAGAGAGAAAAAAAAAAGAAATAAAGACAGCCAGCAACAAAACCAGCAGCAGCAGCAAACAGCAAGTGGCACCACTGACACAGCAACAGCTGACACAAACACAGGTAATGCAAAGTAGCAAGTTAATACTGTGTTTACTGTGAAACCTCCAAATGTATCATAGTTCACTATCTATAGGTATGTCCATGAGATAGGTTGTGTGTACATAGTCCTGATATATATACATATGTAATATTGCTGTACATGTTGTCCATACTTAAAACTTCCATAGCTTAGAACACAAGGCCAGTTATGCATATGATGCAGTAGTTCCCAGGGTCAGTAGAGGTTCCTCCTCATTGGTGTGGGACCACTGTGTATGTATGGCACTGTTCAGGTACATATCCTGTAGTATGGCCAGGGTTTAATATCAGTCTGTAATGTGGTGCTATGTCCTCTAGGGGTTAACGTATCACACATCCAGGGATACCATTTTGTAACAGTGATGCTGTGTGTTCTGCAATGTTGAGGGTGGCCCTCACCTGGACATGTGAGATGATAGGGAGATTACATTCATCTGTGATAACTAATTCCACTTGTGTAGGAAAATGGGGGGGGGGGGATACCTGCACCTAAACTGTCTGCAACAATGTTGCCAATATCTGTGCATTTGGTGAATGTGAAGCATCTTACCACTGCTGACCACAGATGCCTTGCCTTCATGTGAATCTGCCCTGTGCTGCAGTAGCCTCCTGCTATTGTTATACAATGTGCCTGTATCTGTAGTCCACTGGACAGGATAAACAAGTGGTGTGCATACGGTCTGGATTAGATATGTGTGTGCACATTACATGCACTATGTGGGATGTCTGTGGTAAGCTTTTGCAAAGGGGCCAGCAGTGTGTGTTGTGGCTTCCACTGGCCCAGTGGGCTGCAAGGATAGCATTACAGTCCTAACTAGTGAATAACTGTGTAATTACATACATACATAGCAAGGTAGTGTACTGTGCTTGTGGTGTTGGTGGGATATGTATATCCAGGCTGAGTAATGTGTGTCCACATCACAGGGTTGGATGGCAACACACATACAGTATGTAGGGATGGACACCCAGAGTGTTTCAGACGTGTTGCCTGTGCAGAAATATCTGGCCATTACCTGTGCATCCCCCACAACACACACACATGCAACATATGGCAGAAGTACTATAGCAGTACACATAGGTTCATAGGTTCATACTAGGCTATTTGCCCTAGGGCATTGATAAGCCTAGTAGAATGTGTTTGTCTTTTGCCACCCAATTAAAATTTATGTTGCTATGTCCTTTTCCGAGGTTAGTATACTGTGCCTCTGTCTAACAGTGACATAGAAGTGATACCCGGGGTACAACTATGATCTCCATCCACTCATCCAGATTCCTATGGAAGAGAGTCAATGAGGGACTCTGCCTAACCTGTACTGTGAGTTCATTACAGAGTGAAGGGAGCTCTGGGTTAGGAATATGTCCCTCCAGCATGTCCTATTTATGTCAGTGCTAAGGTTCAGGTCTCCTGAGTGTGTGGCTGTATGGGAGTTTGATTTCCTGAGGTGCAGCATGTCCATTACTTCTGGGCTGGACATGGCTGTATATGGCAGGCACAGATTGCCTCTGAACAGGCAGTATGCCACTGAGTCCAGCTGGATTTTCTTTAACTGGGCAGCATATGGCATCTGTTTGAGCCCTTTGATCCTCTTGATGAGGTACTGTTGGGGTTTTTCCAGTTGCTGTAGGTATCTGGTTAGGTACATCCCAAAAGGGGCATTGTACTCAATTATAGGCCTGATGATGGATGAGTAAAGAGGCACAATGACCTCCCCTGCTGTACATGTGAATCCCTTCATGATTAGCTGGGCTATATAACATGTCTTTCAATCCACTTTGGCCACGTGGTTGACAAATGACAGATTGCTATCAAGTTTGTTCCCCAGGTCCCCAATTACTTCTTCTGTACTCAATGGCTTAACACCTATGTGGTACTTTGCCACCAATGTGGAGGTGTGGGAATCTTCAATGAATATTGATACTCCCCCTCCTTTTGTTGTTTGGTCCAAGTGTTGGGGCCAACAAGAATGGTAACAGGTATAACTTGGTAGTGCTGGTGTACTCCTGGGAAACCTGAAACAGCTGCTCCACAACCAGATGTCCATGGGCCAGGGCGATGGTGTGCGTTTGCGACATCGACGTGGCCATATGCCTGCAACAGCACCAGCTGGCAGTGGCCGTGGACAACAACAGGCCCACTCACGCACCTCAAGTGCCAGCACCAGCCCCAGCAATGCTGGGTCAGTGCTGTCATCAGGACGCCCCAGGAGACCACATGCACGTGGCTCTGGACAGTCCCAACAGGGAACTGTGTCCAGTCAACACACCCCCGCGTCCGATCACAGTACCCAGTCTGGGTTAGTACCGGATACGGTCCGTAGCACCCCTGCCAGGCACAGGTACCGTGTCCGTGCCCACAGACACTGATCTGGATGACCTGACAGGTGCAGTCTGTGGCTGTCCACAAAACCCTGTACATGGCAACCATTATGTGGGACTGTGTGCGTGCTTACACACATGCAGAAATGTAACACCTAGGGCAAACACATACACACACACACACTGCACCAACACTGGTCCACCCTGTACTGCTGCCCCTCACAAACACACATACACACACATGTCAATTGGTGGTACCAGTGGCTGGCTTGGGCATACCTAACCCACACCCTGTGCATATGATGACACTGTGCCACCTCCTGCATACTACAACATCAGTGCAGGAAAAGGTAAACACGTTGCTGTTGCACAGGGTGACTACATAGATGTGTATAAGTAGTAACATGTTGGTAACTGTTCACTGTTCCACTATGATTGTGTGTATATCCCAGCATTCCTGCTGCAGTAACTGTATGAATGTCCTGAATTGTTATCTGCACCCATACTACTTACCAAAGTGTACCAGCTGCACACCATCACATGCTACCATTGACTATGGGAATGTGCATCATGTGCTGTTATGTAGATTCAACCTGTTCTGTCAGACATGCATTTACACACACCCTGCTACCCCCACACATGCACACGCTCACCTGCCATTTCCATTATTTATTACCCTACATGAGTAGCTGTCGATACATGACAGGTACACATTTGAAAAGTGCACTATGTGGATTACTACCGATTTCCTCCTCTCTACCTGTACTCACAGGGTGCAGGCAACCTCATTAGTTTAAAAGTGTAATGTGCATCAGGTACTGTGGTACCCTGATTGCCACATCAAACATGTTTTCCATATGGAAATGCACACACAGAAACATCCCACATCCACACACTTGCCACATTCAGGCTTCAAAACACTATTTAGGTATATTCTGGTACATGTGCATGTTACAGTAGCATGTAGCACTATACTGAGTACTGGCAGTTGTCTGTTGTCATGTTGTTTGTATAGGGTGCTGTCAACATCACTGTTTGTTAAGGGAAATGTGCACCCTGCGGTGCATAGCCCCATTTGGCAAAAGCCACATCCCACCCCCAGCATTGTGCACACACACTAACCCCACCCACATTAAAACACATACTTTCCATTTGCAAGATTCAAACCCCTACCTAACTGTGTTATGACATTAGAGACAGACACATTAGCAGAGTGTGCTATTTGCATTAGTGGGAGTAATCCTTTCTAATGCTGTACTTAGAGGGTGCTGACATCATCTGTGTTTAGGAAGAGGGATGTGCACCCTGTAGTGTGTTCTCCCAGTTGGCAAAAGGCACTCTTCCCTCACAGCATTATGCACACACACAAACCCCACTCATACTAACACACATACATTCCCTTTGCAGGATTCAAACCCCTACCTAACTATGTTATGATACTGGAGAAAGACGCATTAGCGGAGTGTGCTATACGAATTAGTGGAGAACTTTAATTCAGGTAATATAGTTATAGAGTGCTGACATCATCAGTGTTTCAAAAGGGGAATCTGCATCCTGTAGTGTACTGTCACAGTTGCTAATAGGGGCATTTCCCACACACACATCGATGTGTTTGAGGTTTGCATATGTGGGGGATCCAGTACTCCAGTGTGATTAGTATATGGTTCGATTGCAACAGTGAGGGATATACTTCAAGTGGTGAGCATTTTGTACTCATGTTTGTGATGATCAGGTCTAGTATATTTGCCCCTCTTGTGGGAATGTTGACTACCTGTTCCATAGCTAAAGAGTTTCTGAACTATGGGAACCCTAAAGCTTGGGTATTGTGGCTTGAGTAATGTTCACAGTCTATGTTTGGGCAGTTGATGTCACCCAGTATGATGGTGTTTGCAGAGAAATCTATACTCTCCTGTGTCATCATGAAGGCTGTGTGGGATTCCTGAGTTTGAGAGGGTGATGTAAGAGCTCCTCTGTGTCTCTTTCCATGTGGTCCAGGGAGGTACGTCTCAGGTTGTTCACACCAGCATGGACAATGACTGCCTCATACCTGTACTTGCTGTGGAGTGACCTGAGTGCTTGTGCTATGTGGCACATTCTATCACCCGACAGGTAGCTAAATGTGACCCTCATCTTGCTCAGTCTGGAGGGCGGGACATCAGTGTGTCTGACTATGGCATCACCTATTATAGGTGTGTCATACATTGTGTTTGGCCTTATGGGCTGTGCCTGTTATGAACACTGACATTGTGAGGTCTGTGTTGCTTGAGATATGTGTTCATGTGGGATGCAGCGTGTCTGGCCATGTCATTTCTGCCCATGGTCTGGTAAGTATCACCTTTGGTGACATAGGTATTCATATGTCAGCTGGTGAGCATTTGCAGTGTTACCTACTGATAGTGGTACAGCTTGTTTGTTGTACAATGGACTACATGCAGCCCTGCTTACAGTAGCTATGTTTGCATGCATGTTTCCTTGCAGTTACCCTGGAATACTGATCTGACCTGCCATGCAGAGTTACACAGCTTCTGTGGACTCCTAGTGACATCTGCATAGCTTACTATATGTATGTTCATGTCTCACTTGACAGAATGTCACTGTTTCTCCTGTGCACATGTACGTTGCCTGTGACACTTTGCATATGACTTACCTGGCATCTGTCCACGTGAGCAGTCATATATGCCACTGCAGGACTCTAAACCTGATGATGCACACACTCAAAACATTCCTCAGCATGGAGAACATCACTATCTGTGCAGTAACAGATACCAGATTCAGGGCTACCAACAGCACTCCAGCACAACCAAGTTATACCTCATACCATGCTTTTCAGGCCCAAAACTTGCACAAAACCACAAATGGAGGGGGTGTATTGATATTCATCCAAGATACCCACACCTCCAGGTTGGTGGCAAAGCACCAAACATCAGAGACTATCCATATGCAGGTAACAATGGGTAAAACTGCCTTCCAGGTTATAGCCTGCTGCAGACCACCCTCACAAACACAAGAACCACACTTGGCCTTCCTGAAAACAGTTGGAAATATGTAGGCCTGTCCATACACCATTATACTGGGTGGGTTAAACTACCCAAACATAGACTATGAGCATGACTGAAGCTCCAACACCCTAGCCCACAGATTACTGGAATTTATATACCAATATGCTATGGAACAACCTGTTACCACTCACACAAGAGGGGAAAACATCCTGAACCTGATCATCACCAACATGGGGACTCTATGCTCCAGACCAGAAGTGTATCCCTCACTGGTAAGATCAGACCATAAACTGATCTCACTGGATATTCACATCCCAAGGCCACCCCCTGCACAGAAGAATACAGTCAACAACTCATGTCAAGCATGTTCACACTCCTCATAAATGATGTGGAAACCTTCAAAGCCCCCAGGCCTGTTGAAAATATGGAGCAGACTGCAGATACCTGTATAAAGGCATTCTATGGACACATTCAGGAATGCATGGATCATACAATCCCAAATGAAAGCAAGACCCAATCCTCCAAAGGCAGACGTCCTGTGTGCTGGACACCAGCCATAAACAAACTATACAATAGAAGGATGAAGCTACTACATGATACAACAAACTCCCAAAATGTGAAGGCATCACTGATGAGTATTAGAAGACAACTACAGGCACTCATAAGATTGTCTAAGGCCATCTTTGAGAGAAGATTCCACAAGACACCGAGGGTAATCACAAGGCTTTCTGTAGTTATGTTAGGAACCTGGGTGGTAATACCCAGATATGCTCAGAGGTAGTCCAAGATGTCACACGAAATACCAAACACACAGACATTGCCATCATCCTAGTGGACAGGTTCAGTGCTACCTTCTCCCCCCCCTCCACACCAAAAGGGCAAATATTTCTCCCAGCAGAGTGCTGCCCCCCCTGACATCTCAGATGCTCAGGTAAGAGCTGCCCTCTCCAAAGCAATAAACACTGCATCAATGGGACCAGACAGTGTCCCAGGCTGTGTCCTACATGAACCCCCAAGAAGAGCTACACCCAGACATAACACTACTGTTCAATCCCAGCCTTACTACACGATATGTGGCCAAAGAGTGGCGTACAGCAACAGTGGTCCCTCTACATTCAGGTGGTGCCTTAATGGATCCTGGACACTATTCACCCCACACGTCTGAATAGCTTGGTCTGCAAAGTTATGGCAAGGATCATCATGAACCTCATAAATATAGATATTGGGGACCTACAGACACGTCATCATACACAGTTTGGCTTTTTTAATGGCAGATCCTGCCTCTCAAACCTGTTTGATTTCTTTGAAACAGTCACCAAGGCCACTGTCAAGGGGAAGGTGGTCTACACAGCCTACCTGGACCTTGCATAAGCCTTTGATACAATACCCCACTTGTGCATTCTAGGGAAGCTCACCAGTGCACATATTAAACCCTATGTCACTACAGATATTGCACAGTGGCTCAAGGGCAGAACACACATGGTTAGAATTGCTGGAGCCATGTCAGCCTCAAAACCAGTTACAAGTGGTGTCCCACAAGGCTCAGCCCTGGGATCTGTCTTGTTCAGTATATACTTATCAGAGGTACAGGCCAACATGGAAGTACCGTGGCTGAGCAAGTCGCAGATGACTGCAAACCAGACGCCATAATCAACTCACCAGCTAACACACGCATCCTCCAAAAGGGCCTCTTGGAAACACACAACTTGTGCCACAGCCATGGCCTCAAGCTGAATGCCAAAAAGTGTATAGTCATCCCCTTTGTCAAAAACAAAGTGACCACAAAGTACCACATATGTGTTAATCCATTAAGTGCAGACGAAGGAATTATGGACCTTGGGGTACACAGGTTGATAGCATTCTCTCATTTGACAACAACATGGCCAAAGTGGTTAGGAAAACATTTTATATGGGCCACATCATCATGAAGGGATTCACATGTAGATCAGGGAGGACATTGTGCCTCTTTACTCATCCCTCATCATGCCCATAATTGACTACAATGCCCCTGTTGGCATGCACCTTACCAGACACCTGCAGCAACTGGAAAGACCACAAAAGTACCTCAACAAGAGGATCAAAGGGCTCAAACAGATGCCACATACTGACTGGTTAAAGAAACAGCAGCTCTACTCAGTGGCATACTGCCTCTTCATAGGCAGTCTGTGCCTGACATATAAAGCCATGTCAAACCCTGACTTAATGGCCATGCTGCACCTCAGAATATCCAGATCCCATCAGGCTACATGCTGGAAAGACTTGAACCTCAGGAGTGATATACATAGGACATGCTGGAGGGACACATTCATAACTCAGATACTCCCTTCACTCTGGAACATTATCCCAATAGAGGTTAGGCAGAGTCACTCAGTGACTATCTTCAGGAGGGATATTAATGACTGGATGTGACATTGTAGGTTTACCCTGGGTATCACTTATGTGTCACTGTTAGAAAGAGGCACAGTATACTAACCTTGGAAAAGGGCATAGCAAGATAGATCTACAATGCATGGTGAAAGCCACACACATTCTGGCTAGGTGTATAAATGCCCTAGGGCAGATAGCCTAGTATGAACCTATGAACCTATGTATCTTGTTCACCATTGGCCCTATGTGCTGTTAATCACCAATGCAATCTCAATACTATGGTAGGATGTGCAAAGGTCAGTTGTCAGTCACCTCTATGGTACAGTTGTGGAATATGTGAGTCATGTAGTAATGTCACAGCTGCCACATGTACACAGTCAACCCTATCCCCTACTCATGGATGTACAACACATGTATGAGATGGAAACACATGGCCAAACTGTGGACTAAGCACTCTGAACCCAGTACTGGCATAACCTGTCAGGTGGCATGAAATACTACAGTGACTGCAATACCAGTCTGATGTGGACCTACACTGACAGCAATACAAGCACGGAAACACACCGGGCCATTTGTGGAGCCTAAGGATAGCATCCTGCCTGAGCAGCAGACACCTCTGCAGCTGGCACACAGGCATACGTTAGGCCTGAACACAGCACGCATAACACATAGCACACAAATCCTGTGTGCCAAACAAGCACAGTCTGTACAGCTATACAACACTGCTGCTGCAGTTGTGTTAGGTACTTTTATTGCCCAGTACAGTGAGGTCATGCTCACCAGGCTGGACAAGGTGAAGGTCACAGTGATATGCTCATGGGGCACTATGGTCCACCACATAACACAAGCATACAGGTCAGTCAGATGCATGGACACATATGACTCAGTCATTGTCCATGCCACTACAGCTGATGTGTGATGTCCCTCACTGGGATACATGATAGGGAACATGGAAGGGCTCACTGAGCAAGTGACACAGGCTGGTAGAACCCTGACCTTGGTTGGCATCAGACCCTCACCAGGAATGCTGACATATTACTGAATGCTAATGAATTACTGTAGCTACAACACCCTAGCTGAACGGTTCTTAGCATGCGGTCACTGCATTGCTATGGAACAATGTCTTACCACTCCCACAACAGGTGAAAACATGCAGCACCTGTTCATCAACAACATGTAGACTATATGCCCCAGACCAGGTGTGTATCCCTCACTACTAGGTTGATAGCATCTACATTCCACACTGTATATACACATCCCACATGCAGCACCTGCACAGAAGACCACAGTCATAATGTTACCCTGTGCAAATACCATGTATTCACATGTGGCAGGCATCACACATGGTAACTATTGAAGGTCACAGGTACATATGTGTATTTGGCACACACACATCATGTGTGCATTGCCATAACTGGTTTAATCGATGTCATGCATTATTGTGAGAAACAGCCCGCACACATGGGCATTCTGTGTGAGCAAAACACACGTGACATGTCTGGAATCAAAAGCCATAAATACTTGTGATATCGTTTAGAAAGGGGTATGTGCATCCTGTAGTGTGTTTTCCCAGTTGCCAAAAGGGATATTTTTTTCATACACACTTACCCCCCTTCATACACACTTGGTGGATTCAAACCCCTACCTAACTATGTTATGACACGAGAGATGGATGCATTAGCAGAGCACGCTATTCGCATTACTGGGAGATTTCTTTTCCCCTGATATACTTATAGGGTGCTGACATCATCGGTGTTTAGAAAGGGGAATGGGCATCCTGTGGTGTGTTTTCACAGTTGTCAAAAGGGATGTTCCTTTCATACACACTTACCCCCCCTCACACACACTTGCTGGATACAACCCCCTACCTAACTATGTTATGACACTAGAGACGGACGCATTACCAGAGCACGCTATTCGCATTACTGGGAGATTTCTTTTCCCCTGATATACTTATAGGGTGCTGACATCATCAGTGTTTAGAAAGGGGAATGGGCATCCTGTGGTGTGTTTTCACAGTTGCCAAAAGGGACGTTCCTTTCATACACACACAATTGCTGGATTCAAACCCCTACCTAACTATGTTATGACACTGGAAATGGACACATTAGCAGAGCGCACTATTCGGATTGTTGGGTGATTCTTTTTCTCCTGATATACTTATAGGGTGCTGACATCATCAGTGTTTAGAAAGGGGAATGAGCATCCTGTGGTGTGTTTTCACAGTTGCCAAAAGGGATGTTCTTTTCATACACACTCACCCCCCTTTACACACACTTGCCGGATTCAAACCCCTACCTAGCTATGTCATGACACTAGAGACAGACGCATTAGCAGAGTGCGCTATTCGGATCACTGGGGAATTCCTTTTCTCCTGATATACTTATAGGGTGCTGACATCATCAGTGTTTAGAAAGGGGAATGAGCATCCTGTGGTGTGTTTTCACAGTTGCCAAATGGGATGTTCTTTTCATACACACTTACCCCCCTTCACACACACTTGCTGGATTCAAACCCCTACCTAACTATGTTATGACACTAGAGATGGACTCATTAGCAGAGCGTGCTATTCGGATTACTGGGAGGTTTCTTTTCTCCTGATATACTTATAGGGTGCTGACATCATCAGTGTTTAGAAAGGTGAATGAGCATCCTGTGGTGTATTTTCCCAGTTGCTAAGAGGAACATTTGGACTAAGTGTGTGAGCATGCCCAGTTCAGCCTTCCCATGACATGTTGTGTGAAAGATGTCTCATTTATCAAAGTATGTGAGCATGCCCAGTGTGAGCTTTCCATATGTTGAACTCTGCAGCCCATAACATTTGTGGATGAGTGTGACCTTCAACAAATATCTTCAGTTTATGGTTGTGTGTTCTGTGCCATGTTGTGTAGTTACTGTCCAAATGCTTTTTGTGTGAACACAACAGGGATTATACTGTGCCTGCAGGTTTTGCATGGGATACTTTGCATACAATTGTTAACATCCGTTCATACTGACCTAACACTGTAGTACTGTATAGTGTAGTGGTTCAGTACTTTCACTGTGGTGGACAGTATCCTGGGCTTTAGTCCTATCACTGCTTTGCATTTCCATAGTGTGCACAACAGCCTGGTTAGGGTCCAGTTGTGCACATCTGCACAAAGGTGGTGCCTCTACGGACCCTGGTAATTACCGCCCCATAAGCTTAACAAGTCTAGTCTGCAATGCTATGGAGAGGATCATAATGGAGCTCATAAACAAAGATATAGGGGACATGCAGACATTGGACCCATCCCAGTTTGGCTTGGTCAAGGGCAGATCATGCCTTTTGAACTTGGTCGACTTCTTCAAAACAGTCACTAAGGCCATTGATGAGGGAAAGGCAGTCCATACAGCCTACCTTGACCTTGCAAAGGCTTTTGACACAATACCCCACTCGGGTATTGTAGAAAAACCTACCAACTTACATGTAAACCCATATGTCACAAGATGGGTTGCAAACTGGCTTAAGGACAGGACCCACAAGGTTACAGTTGCTGTTGCTATGTCAGACTCCAGGCCGGTCACAAGTGGTGTCCCACAGGGCTCAGTCCTTGGCCCCCTATTGTTCGTCATCTACTTCTCAGAAGTACAGGCCAACATGGGAGGACTTTGGCTGACAAAGTTTGCAGATGACTGCAAACTGGGCGCCATAGTGGACAGTGCATCAGACATGGATATCCTTCAGAAGGGACTCACGGAAACTGATAGCTGGTGCCAGAGCCATGGCCTGAAGTTAAATGCCAAAACATGTATAGTCATACCCTTCAGAAAAAGCAAGGTAATCCCAAGCTACCATATAGGTGGCAATCCTCTAAGCACAGAGGAGGTTATCATGGACCTGGGGACCCAGGATGACAGTGGCCTTTCTTCTGACACTCACGTTGCTAAAGTGGCTAGAAAGACCTTCTACATTGCCCACCTGATCAGGAAGGGATTCACATCCAGATCTAGTGAGGTCATTGTTCCCCTGTACTCTTCACTTATCAGACCAATGATCGAGTACAATGCCCCATTCTGGATGTATCTCACCCGACATCTGCAGCAACTGGAGAGACCCCAAAAGTCCCCCACCAAAAGGATAAAGGGACTCCAACATCTGTCATATGCTGCCAGATTGAAGACACTCCAGCTCTATTCAGTCACATACCGTCTGCTCAGAGGTGACATGTGCCTGACATGCAAGGCCATGTCCAACCAGGAAGTAATGGACATGCTCCACCTCAAAATCGCCAAATCCACCAGAACCACTAGGGCAAGTGACTTAAACCTTAGCAGGGATATAAGTAGGACATGTTGGAGGGATAGATTTATCACTCAGAGACTTCCTATGCTGTGGAATACAATCCCGGTCCATGTGAGGCAGAGCACCTCACTGGCTCTGTTCAACAGGAATCTTGACCTGTGGATGGGAGATCATAGGTTTACCCCAGGGATTGTCTCTGGGTCACTGCTGGACAGAGGCATGACAAACTAATGGGCACAGTATTGTTTCCATATAAGGGGTGGCGTATGTCACAAAACTCTGGGCTAGGCTTATAACTGCCTTAGGGCAGATAGCCTAGTATAAACCTATGAACCTATGAACCTATCTGACCATGTTGCATTATGTTCAGATATGAACTACTTACAACAGCCTCATCCAACATCAGTAGTGTATTCCACAACATAGGTGTACATTGGCAAACACTACCGATGTGCCCTAGGCCATTTCTAATGCTAGTCAGAGAGTGTGTTTGTCCTTCGACACATTGTAAGTGTGGTTTGCCATGACATATGTCTTGTTTAGTATACTGTGCCTCTGTCTACCTGTGACATAACATTGATACCCAGGGTAAACCTACTATCTCCCATCCACTCATTAAGATTCCTGTTGAGGAGAATCAACGAGTGACTCTATGGATAACCTGTACTGGTAGTTTACTCATGCGTGGTGGTGGCTTCTGTGTTATGGATAATGCAGTACAGCTTGTCCTATGTATGTCAGTGCTGGGGTTCAGGTCCCTCATGTGCATAGCTCACTGCCATTCAGATTGTACAAGGTGCAGCATGTTCATTGATTCCAGCTTGGACATGGCTTTCTACTTCAGGCACAGCTTGCGTCTGGGTGGCCAGCATGGCAGTGTGTGGAGTTGCACTCTGTTTAATCAGGCGACACATTACATGTGTTCAAGCTCTTTGATACTCCTGGTGAGGTACTGTTGTGGACTTTACAGTTGATGGATGTGTCTGCTGAGGTACACCCCACAGGGGCTGTTGTGGTCATTTGTAACGCTGATTAAGGATAACTGCAGAACCACAATGACCTCCCCTTATCTAGATGTCATAACCTTCATGATTAGGTTGGTATATGGATTGTTTCTGTTAACACTACAGCCACATGTTTGTCCAATGCAGGATATCTATCACCTTGTGTACCCAGGTCTGTCATTACATGTTAAGTATGTAATGGGTTAACACCTATGTGGTAATTGGTGGTCACTTACTGTATATCCACAAAGGTTGACTATACCGTTTTCTCCATTTAACATGCTGACATGGCTATGGCACCGGTTGTCTGTTTCTATGTGGCCCTTTTGTGGGATGCTTGTGTCAGCTGGAGTGTCAGATATGTTAGGTGGTTTGTAGTCCTCTGCAAACATGTTCAGGTACAGTCCTTACATGTTGGCCTGTACCTATGGGGCATATATACCAGACGGGGAAGGTCCCAGGACCAAGCTTCGTGGGATACCTGTTATATATGGTTTGTAGTCTGACATGGCTGCAGCATGTCTGACCATGTCAGTTCTGTTGTTGGTCTGGTTTGCAACCCCTCTAGTGACATTGGGGTGTATATATAAGCTGGTGAGCATATCTATATTGAACATGTAGGGTATTGTATGGAAGGCTTTGCAAGGTCCAGCTACACTGTGTGGACCACATTGCTCTCATCAGTGACCTCAATTACTGTTTCAACTGAGTCACACATGTTTAGGGGTGGGGTCTGCACTTCATAAACCCACACTGGGTAGGGTCGGGTGTCAATAGATCCCCGATATCGTTATGTCTGCGGTACATGCTGATCCTTTCCATAGCTGTGCAGACCAAGCTTCTCAGGATTCTGTGGTGGTTGTTTTTAGTATCCATTCAGGCGACACCTTTCTTGAGAACAACCACTGTTGTTGTACACTGCTCTTTGGGTACATATCCTGTGGTAAGGCTGACATAATGTCAGGGAGGCAGCAGTCTGCTGGGAAAGATATTTGGCATTATGAGGGGGGGGGTTTACACTGCACCTGTCAGGATGTATGTTGGCAATATGTGTGTGTGTTTGGTATGTTGTTTGTAATATTTGTGTGATCCAGAGCATATCCAGGAATTCACAACACGTTTACTACCATCAGTTGCAGCAGCCTTGGGGTTATCCTTAGTGTCCTGTACAATTTGTATCATAATAGGTTCATAGGTTCATACTAGGCTATCCACCCTAGGGCATTTGTAAGCCTAGCCACAGTGTGTGTGGCCTTTGCCACCCCTTGCTATGTGAATATTATGGCCATTTATGATTTACTTAGCTGTGCCTCTGTCTGGACATGACACAGTAAAGACCCCCAGTGTACATCTACAATTATCCATCCATTTTGCTAACTTCCTGTTGAAGAGTGTCAGTGAGGGGCTCTGCCTAACATGTAGTGGTATTCTGTTCCAGGGTGTGGAGAGACTCAGGGTTAGGTATCTGTCCCTCCAGCACATCCTATTTGATTATGTGTTACGGTTGACATCTCTGACTCACACAGCTCCGATGGCTTTGAGTTTTCTGGGGTGGAGCATGTCCATTACTTCTGTGTTGGAAATGGACTTGTACAACAGACATACAATGCCTCTGTGTAGGCAGTATGTGACTGCATTCAGCTGTGGTGTCTACAGCCAGGCAGCATATGAGATATATTTGAGACCCTTTCTGACTCTTGCTGAGGTACCTTTGAGGTCTTTCTAACTGCTGCAGGTGCCAGGTAATGTACATCCCAAATGAGGCATTGTATTACAATATGGTCTGATAGGGGAACAGTAGAGGGGCACAATGACCTTTGTTGACGTAGATGTGAATCCTTTCATGATACAGTGTCCAATATAGACAGTCTTCCTAGACAAATTGGCAATGTGACTGTCACATAACAGGTGACTGTCCACTTGTGTCACTAGGTCCCTGATTACTCCTTCCACACATAATGGTTTACCACCTATGTGGTAATTTGTGTGTACCTTGTTTTGTATTTGGTGGTACATTCATACTGTCCACTGTCTTCAGGACAGTGGGGTGGGGTTCCTGTGTGTGAGAGTGTGGTCTCTAGCATGCTACAGACTGTACAGCAGTCTTGTCTACAGTTAGTTGCACATGGGTGGACTGCAATGACATAAGCATTGTCAGTTAACTGGACGTATGGGTGTCTGTGCTGAATATGGATACTCACCCTCCTTTTATGTTTTGTTACAGGTTTTGTGGCCATAGCACATGACATGTGGTATTACCTGGTAGTGCTGGTGTGCTGTCATGAGGCTTGCAGCAGGTTTATATTACTGGACAGACATCAATGTTCTCCATACTGGGGAGGGCCTCAGGAGCATGCATATTGAGGTTTACACATCTGGCATTGATCAGCATTACCCTTCTGTTTCTTTCCAGTTTTGTTTTCTATGGTGGTGGGTTGGTCTTTTCGGCCTTGCCTACAAAAGGATCTCTGTAGGTTGCAAAAGCCTTAGGCAATATCCAGACGCTCATGGGTAACAGGTGCAAGCCATCCCTGGGACAGCAGCATGTCTCACTATGGAGTCACCTATTACAACTGTATCAGGCATGTTGTTTCTCCTTCTGTCCTGTGACTGTTTGGCACACCAGCTTTGTGTACTATGTGTTACATGTGCTATGTCTGGAGGTTGTTTTATTGGGTGTCTGCTTTGGAGGTTTGTGTTGGTGTTGTGTGTTTGTAATTAGGGCCTCTGGGAATGTTTTTGTGTTTATGTGTTTGGTTTACAGCCGTTGTAGGTCTATGTGTGACTGGGTTTGTGGTGTATGTGGTTACCTTGTCCTCCTGACTAGTTTTGACAGTACTGATTTGGGGGTGCTCAGGCTCCGGTTTGGCTACCTGGTTGCGTATATCACATACATTTGTATTTATTGGGGTGAGTTGTTGTTGTGTGTGTACATGGGACAGGTGTCACATTGCCACTGGATTCACAGATTCTACTTGTTTTGCCTGGCCTTAGTGGATTGTATGTGTGGACACATTTTATTGCCATACTAGTGATCATGATTACTTCACTTTTTATGTCTGATCTATCATGTGGTAGCTTCCTCATTCTCTTCAATGGTTTAGTAATTGCTGGAGTCCAGCATGCCAGATGCCTGGGTGTATGGCATTGTGTCTTGTTGTTTGTGATTGCAGACTCCAAGCACTCTTGGCTGTGTTCAAGGTATGCCTGTATAACATGTTCTGCAGTGTGTCCCATATTCTGGACCTGCACAGGGCTTTTCATGGATTCCACATTGGTTTGTAGGGGTGCAAGCTATGCTTTATACATGTGTTTCACTGTGGTAATCTGGCCAGGGACTGGGGTCGGGATGTGCAACTACAGTGTGATTACTCTATGGTCTGGTCTTACCAGTGAGGGATACACTTCTCATCTTGACATCCAGTACACATATTTCTGATTATCACATCCAGTATGCTTACCCCTCTTGTGGAAGTGTTACATTTTGCATGTCCATTTTGTTTGATGGATTCTGGGAAATTGTCAACACTTGTGTCAGTGCTAGTATAATACAAAGAGTATAGTGACAAACATCTCAAAAGCTGACTTCACACTTCTTCGGACTGAGATGGTATCCATTAAGCCCACTGGGCCAGTGGAAACCACAACACACAATGTTGACTCCTTCACAGACGCTTTCTACGGACATCTCCGAGAAAGCATGGACCATGCAATCACAAATAAAAACAAGACCCTTTCCACCAAGGGAAAGTGGCCTGTCTGGTGGACCCCAGCCATAAACAAACTGTATAACAGATGAAGGATACTAATGCAAGACAGAGCTACATCTCCTAAAGGGAAGGCATCTGTGATCAGCACTAGTAAAAAGCTACATTCTCTCATAAAGACATCCAAGGTCAACTTGGAGACATAAATCACCAAAGACAATGATGATAACCACACTGCCTTCTTCTGTTATGTCAGAAACCTGGGTGGGAACCCTCAGATATGCTCAGAGTTGGTACACAACAACATATATTTCAGTGACCTGACAGATATTGGCAACATTCTGGCAGACAGGTTCAGTGCAATTTTCCCCCTCCCTCACCCCCAAAAGAAGATAGTTATCACAGCTGAATGTAACCTCACTGTCATCTCGGATGTCCATGTGAGAGCCGCACTCAGCAAAGACAAGTACACAGCATCAATGGGACCTGATGGTATCCCCAGTTGCATGCTATGTGAACTCCAGAAGCAGCTAAACCCGTATATACAAATGCTATTTAACCTTAGCCTTGCTACAGGTTATGTACCTCAACACTGGCGTACAGCAACAGTGGTCCCACTCCACAAAGGAGATGCCTCCACAGACCCTGGCAACTACCACCACACAAGCTTAACCAGCATTGTTTGCAAAGCTATGGGAAGAGTCATTATGGAGCTCTTAAACAGACATTGGTGACCTACAGACCCTTGATCCCACCCAGTTCAGCTTTGTACAGGGCAGATCCTGCCTTTTGCACCTAGTTGACTAGTTTGAAACTGTCAGTAGGGCTATTGATGAGGGCTACGCGGTCCACACAGCCTACCTGCACTTGGCTAAGGCCTTTGACACAATACCCCACTCAGGCATCATAGACAAGCTCAACAGCTGAAATATAACACCATATGTCACAGGATAGGTTGCAAAATGGCTAAGAAACAGAACCCATAAAGTCGACATTGCAGGTGCCTTGTCAGATTCAAAGCCAGTCACAAGTGGTGTCCCACAAGGATCTGTCCTGGGACCCCTCTTATTTGGCATTTACTTTTCAGATGTGAAAGCAAACATAGGAGGGTTGTGGCTGACAAAGTTTGCAGATGACTGCAACCTAGGCACCATAGTGAATACATCAGCCGGCACACACATCCTACAGACTGCCGTCACAAAGACAGATAGCTGGTGCCGGAATCATGGCCTGAAACTGAATGCAACTGATGTGTAGTCATCCCCTTTGGGAGGAACAAAGTACCCACAAATCAATACATAGACAGCAACCCACTGAGCACAGAAAAAAATCAGACACCTGGGGACACATGTAGATAGTGACATCTCGTTTGACACCCATGTTACCAAAGTGGTTAGAAAGACTTTCTATCTTGCCCACCTTATCATAAAGGGTTTTCCATCCAGATCAAAGGAGGTCATTGTACCACTATACTTCTCCCTTATCAGGCCCATGATTGAATACAAAGCCCCATTTGGTATGTACCTCACCCAGCACTTGCAACAGCTGGAGAGACCCCAAAAGTACCTTACCAAGAAGATCAGGGGTCTACAACACATGTCATATGCTTCCAGACTAAAGGAAATCCAGCTTTATTCAGTGGCATACCGCATACTTACAGGTGACCTATGCCTGACATACAAGACCATGTCCAATCAGGATTTGGTGGACATGCTCCACTGCAAGCAATCCAAATCCACCAGAACCATGAGAGCTAAAGATTTGAACCTCAGCACATACATGTATAGGACATGCTGGAGGGACAGAGTCATAACTCAGAGGCTTCTCACACTCTAGCAGAGTATCCCAGTTCATGTTAGACAGAGTCCCTCACTGACTCTCTTCAAGAAAAATCTGGACAACTGGATGTGAGATTGTAGGTTTACCCCAGGGGTCCTCCCTGTGTCACTACTAGACAGAGGCACAGTCAAGTTATTTGATTATGTAAGGGGGTCATAATGTGTCACTACTAAGTCAGAGGCACAATATTTGGAATCTATTCTGTACACTTATTACCACTATAAGGGGTGGCAATAGCCACATCACTATGGCTAGGCTTATAAATGCACTAGGGCAGAAAGCCTAGTAGTAAACTATGAAACTATGAAACTATGGTGTATGTGTAGGTATTGTCAGTCAAGCAATATAATGTGGTTTGGGGGGCTTGATATCTTCCTGTATTCCAACATTTTTTGTCTATTCCTTCTAGCATGTCAAGGGATCAGTTGCTAGTGTCCTCTCCTGCTCAGCTGGTGAACCTGGGAATACTGAGGCAATGTTACAATTGCCTCATGTACACAGACAACCCTCTCCTTCTCCCACAAAACACAAATACATGCGAGATGCAACTATATAGCCAAACTGGAGGCTGAGCTCTCTCAACATAGGACTGGCAAGACCAGAGAGGAGGAGAAGGTAACCACACACACCACAAACCCAGTCTCACATAGCACTATCACAACTTCAAATCATACACATAAACACACAAAGACATACTCGGAGGCTCTGATCAGAAATCTACCAAAACAGCAGAGGCCACCAAAGCAGACACCCAAACAACTGCCTCCACAGGGCACAGCACATGCAACACATAGACCACAGAATCAGTATGCCAAACAGTCACAGCCCTTAAGGCCAAACACAATGCCAGACACATTCGTCATAGGTGACTCCATAGTCAGACACACTGACGTCCCGCTCACCAGATTGAGTAAGGAGAAGGTCACAGTAAGCTGCCTATCGGGCGCTGGAATCCACCACAAATGCAAGCACTCAGGTCACTCAACTGCAAGTACAAGTATGACTCAGTCATTGCCCATGCTGGTGTGAACGACCTGAGACGTACCTCCCTGGACTACATGAAAAGAGACATAGAGGAGCTCTCTGATTATGTAGCCCAGGCAGGTATGACCCTGACCTTGAGCAGTATCCTACCTTCACCAAGAATGATGCCACAATACAGAGACAAGATGATCAGCTGTAATAATTGGCTTAAACTATGGTGTCATTCAAAGGGGATCCAATGTCTGTCTGCCTGGGATGACATGCTGGACAAGCCACGCTGATTCACAAGGGACGGCTTGCACCTGTCACCCCTGGGCTTCCGGATTTTGGCTAAGGCTCTTGCCACCCCCATTGAGACCATCCAGGTGCAATTAACCATAGGCAAGACTGCTCTGCAGTTTGTAGCATGTTACAGGCCACCCTCTCAAACTCAGGAACCTCACACAGCTTTCCTGAAAACACTGGAGGGGATAAATGTATCTCCAAACACCATCATACTGGGTGATTTCAACTATCCAAATATAGACTGGGATCACTACTCAAGCCCCAACACTCTAGCCCAAAGGTTCCTAGAGTTCATAAACTCAAATGCCATGGAACAACTAGTCACCATCCCCACAAGAGGAGACAAAATACTAGATCTCATCATCACGAACATGGGGTCACAATGTTCAACACCAGAAGTATACCCATCATTGGTGAGATCAGATCATAAACTAATCTCACTGGAAGTCCACATCCCGCCCCCACCCAGATAAAAAAAGACCACAGTGAAGAACTTCTCAAAAGCCGACTTCACACTTCTAAAGACTGGTGTGGTCTCTTTCAAGGCCCCCAAGCCAGCGGAAACCATTACCCAAGCCGCTGAATCACTTACAAATGCCTTCTACCAGCACCTCCAGGACTGCATGGATCAGGCAATCCCAAACAAAACAAAGACTCTTTGTACCAAAGGCAAACGTCCAGTCTGGTGGACCCCAGCCATAAACAAGCTCTACAACAAAAGGAAGGAGCTACTACAAGATAGAGCAAAATCCGTAGAAGGGAAGACACCCCTGCTCATTATAAGTAAAAAACTGAGATCTCCCATAAAATCATCCAAGGCAAATTTTGAGAGAAAACTCACTAAGGACTCAAAAGACAATCATAAGGCCTTTTTTAGCTATGTTAGAAACCTGGGAGGAAACTCGCAGATATTCTCAGAATTAGTTCAAAATGATGTAAAGATCACTGAACCTACAGACATTGCCAACATACTGGCTGACAGGTTCAGTGCAGATTTCTCCCCCCCTCCCCCCCAAAAGGAGAGATATCTATATCAGAGGATTCAAGCAACCAAATGCAACCCTACAAAAGGGCACAGCAAAATTATAAAATGAGGAAAGGCAACAATCAGGAACCTGAATCAAGGACCAACAATGAAAACCAAGAGAATTTATTTTCACAGATTCACCTAAAAGGCATCCCAGAGTCAGTTGGAACATCACAATCAACATATAAATACATAATTAAAAAACTTAAACAATGACATCACATTTTAAATACACCAAATGAGCCCAAGCACTGCCTCAACACAATTACAAAACCCATTCAAGTATAGTTCTGAAAATGTTGAAAATTGAAACATGGTCAATGACAAAAAACATTTGCTTATGTTAAACATTGACGCCAACGATATTACAGTATATATTTGTCAAAGACTGAACCCTTATAATGAAGACATAGATGAGCTGATTGATCTTCTGATAAGAACATCAGTTAACACAAATCCCAGGTGCCTTCCCAATTATGTCCTGGTTTCCTTGTCAAACAATGATTCCATACTTCACGTCAAGCTGCAATGACAGTGGCCTTCTCATTATAATTAAGAACCAAGCAGGCTTTATTCTTCCCTGCATCCTTGTTCATGTTGTTCAACTCCATATTGCTCGCCCCATTGACTTCCCCTCTCAATATAGGTTCAAAAACAGTATTCCTTTTCCTAACTACTTCCTTTTTGACTTTTAATAAAAGGTTAAGTGGATACCCCCTATCCAAAAACATACCCACAAGTTTGTATATTTCCTCTCTAAAAAGGGTGTCATCACTGATTATCCTAGATAGCCGTACCATTTGTCTTTTATTAAAAGTCAAAAAGGAAGTAGTTAGGAAAAGGAATACTGTTTTTGAACCTATATTGAGAGGGGAAGTCAATGGGGCGAGCAATATGGAGTTGAACAACATGAACAAGGATGCAGGGAAGAATAAAGCCTGCTTGGTTCTTAATTATAATGAGAAGGCCACTGTCATTGCAGCTTCGGTACGTGAAGTATGGAATCATTGTTTAGACAAGGAAACCAAGGACATAATTGGGAAGGCACCTAGGATTGTGTTTAGCAAAGGTGTTAACTTAAAAGCAATTATGGAAAGGGTGCCCAGGGTCAGGAAATCAATTATGTCTAAGTGTGGTAGGTGTAGAGTTTGTAGATTCATTTGTGAGGGTACACACCTGGTTGTAAAGGTTTTGATCGCATAATTGCATGCCCAGGTCAGTGTAATTGTAATACAAAATGTTTAGTTTATGTGGCTTGTAGTACATGACGATTCTACATTGGGATGACCACGTAGGTTAAGTAGATCGAATTAGTGAGCATATACGCAGCATAAAGAGCAAGGATGCACATAATGCGTTGTTTTTACATAGTTGTTATTGCAAGAATTTTAAAAAGTTCTTGTTTTTTGTCATTGACAGGGTATATGATGATCAAGGGGGATATAAGCAACAAGGTGGCCCTCTTAGAAGTTCAATGGCAGGTGAGATTGAATGCCACGAGGTGTCCGGGTATTAATGAATGTATATCCATCAAACCAGTGTTAAAAGAGAAAGCAAGTTGTATTTAATTTGAAGGGGGAGGGCATTGTGGCATACTGTACCTATTCTATTCTATACTGTTCAACAGAGTCATCACTTTTTAAAGTCTACAGGTTGAGGTATATGTATTTTATATTAATTTGTATTTTATATTAATTTCATATTAATTTATTTTTATACATAAGTGTATGTGTATATGTATAAGTCAACAGCATGTAGTTAATTGTTGTGATTTATTTTATGTTTCAATTTTTCTACATTTTTTCAGAATTATACTTGAATGGGTTTGTACCTTTAATTGTGTTGAGGCAGTGCTTGGGCTCATTGGTGTATTTAAAATGTGATGTCATTGTTTAATTAGTTTTAATTATGTATTTATATGTTGATTGTGATGTTCCAACTGACTCTGAGGATGCCTTTTTAGGTGAAAGCGCTTAGTCGGTGGACGTGTCTGTGAATAAATTCTCTTGGTTTTCATTGTTGGTCCTTGATTCAGGTTCCTGATTGTTGCCTTTCCTCATTTTATAATATCAGAGGATTGTAGCCCACCAAACATCTCAAATGCTCAGGTGAGAACTGCTCTATCCAAGGCGAAAAACACAGCATCCATGGGACCAGATGGTGTCCCCGGTTGTGTGCTCCACGAACTCAATGAGGAATTAAACCCGCAGTTAGGGCAGCTGTTTAATCTTAGCCTCACCTGGCGTATGGCAACGGTGGTCCCACTTCACAAAGGAGGTGCCTCCACTGACCCCGGAAACTACCGTCCCATCAGCTTGACAAGCCTGGTCTGCAAAGCTATGGAGAGGATCATAATGGAACTCATAAATGAAGACATAGGGGACTTGCAGACTTTGGATCCAACCCAGTTTGGCTTTGTCAAGGGCAGATCATGCCTTTTAAACTTGGTTGACTTTTTCGAAACAGTCACCAAGGCCATTGACGAGGGCAAGACAGTCCACACAGCCTACCTTGACCTGGCAAAGGCCTTCGACACAATACCCCACTTGGGTATCATTGAAAAACTCACCAGCTTAAATGTAAACCCATATGTCACAAGATGGGTTGCAAACTGGCTAAGTGACAGAACCCACAGGGTCAGAGTTGCTGGCGCCATGTCACACTCCAAGCCTGTCACAAGTGGTGTCCCACAGGGCTCAGTCCTAGGCCCACGTTTGTTCAGCATCTACTTTTCAGAAGTACAAGCAAACACAGGAGGATTATGGCTGACAAAGTTTGCAGATGACTGCAAACTGGGAACCATAGTTGAAAACCCATCTGACACAGACATCCTTCAGAAGGGTCTCATAGAAATGGATAACTGGTGCCAGAGCCATGGCCTAAAGTTAAACGCTAAACAATGCATAGTCATACCCTTCGGGAAAAACAAGGTTACCCCTAGTTCCCATATAGGTGGCAATCCTCTAAGCACAGAAGAGGTTATCAGGGATCTGGGCACCCAGGTCGACAGTAACCTTTCGTTTGACACTCACGTTGCCAAAGTAGTTAGGAAGACCTTCTACATTGCCCACCTGATCATGCAGGGATTCACATCTAGATCAAGGGAGGTCATTGTTCCCCTGTACTCATCACTCATCAGACCAATGATTGAGTACAATGCCCCATTCGGAATGTATCTGACCCGACACCTGCAGCAATTGGAAAGGCCCCAAAAATTCCTCACCAGAAGGATAAAGGGTCTCAAAAAATTGTCTTATGCTGCCCGACTGAAGGAACTCCAGCTCTATTCAGTCACTTACCGTCTGCTCAGAGGTGACCTGTGCCTGACATACAAGGCCATGTCCAACCCGGAATTAATGAACATGATTCACCTCAGAACCTCTAAATCCATCAGAACTACAAGGGCAAGAGACTTAAACCTCAACACGGCTATTAATAGGATGTGCTGGAGGGACAGATTCATCACCCAGAGACTCCCTATGCTGTGGAACAACATCCTGGTACATGTGAGGCTGAGCACATTGCTGGCTTTGTTCAAGAGAAATCTTGACCAATGGATGGGAGATCACAGGTATACCCCAGGGATAACCTCAGTGTCACTGCTTGACAGAGGCACAGCAAAATAATGGGCATATTATCCTTCAAACTGAAGGGGTGGCGGAAGCCACAAAACTCTGGGCTAGGCTTATAAATGCCCTAGGGCAGATAGCCTAGTATGAACCTATGAACCTATGAACATCGGCCTGGTGCGGTTCCTGCTATTAGGACAGTGGTCTGCAGCAAGCTATATAGTAGTAGGCAGTTTTAGCCATTGGTATTTGACCATGGCTAATCCATGTTGCTTCTTGTTGTGGTACCAACATGGGGGTGTGGTTATCCATGACATTTATTGCTAGTCACCCTCATTTTGTAGCTTGTTCCATGTTTTTGCACATGTACATCACTGTATGAGGTGTGACCTGGTAGTGTTAGGGTGCTGATGTGGGCTTTGGCCCAATTTTCTATTACAGCACTGATATCTACATTCTCTATACTGTGTGCGTTTACACTGCACGCATCTTGCTGTTTATACTTCTGGCATTGGGTAGCATTACATCTAGGTTCCTATCCCTTGTGGTACCTATGAAGGTGGGTTTGTGTTTTTGTGGTTTATGATTGGTGAGGGTGAATGTTAGTCAGGGTCCTCAGGTGTGCATATGGTACATGGTGTTACATTACTTAACACATGGCATTCATGCCTCAGGTGGTGCTGCAGGGCTGCCGCTGTCAGATGCACATACTACACTCCCTGTACATGTTTGGAAGCAGGTTGTGTCATGTTAGGCATTCCTGTTACTATATGAGTGAGTCAGAGCGGGTATCAGTCCCAGTGTTCCTACTGACCAAGTGTATGTGCTATGCGTTGCCTCTTTGCCAAGGCCAGGGCATACTGGGCATGCCTCCTTCTACCTACTGGGGCAAGGTCAGGTTGTTCCTCCTCCGAGTCACCCTCTGCCTGTGGTGGCCTTGGCAATGGTGGGGGTATGTTTGGCCCAGCCCTATGCTGGTCCTGCTGCAGCTGTTTCCGCAGGATTATATTATGTAGCATAGCACATATCATGATCATTTGGGTACATGTAGTTGGTGTGTACTGCAAGGCTCCACCAGATGTGTCCAGACACCGGAACTGTGACTTGAGCAGCCCAAACACACGCTCTATGACATTACGTGTTTGTGCGTGTGCCTCATTATGGCGTTCCTGTTCACGTGTGTGTGCATTTCTGATGGGTGTCATCAGCCACGGCTCAAGTGCATAACCTGCATCCCCCACTAGGTGTCCATGTGGGAAGTCCCCACTGGCAAATGATTGGTACAGCTGTGCCAGATGCCAGATGTGGGATTCATGGTAGCTCCCAGGGCAGCCAGCACACACATTCATTATTATGCCCTGGGCATCACACACAACCTGGCAGTTGATGGAGGGGAATCCCTTGCGGTTAATGTAGGCTCTACCCAGCTCACCGGCTGGTGCTTTGATGTGTATGTGCATGCAGTCTATTGCACCCAGTACCTCAGGGTATCCCGCTATTTGCTGGAAGAGACGCATATTGCTGGCCAATACCACACGGGCATTGGGGAAATATACATGATCACCGACATGTGCTGACATGGCATCCAGGAACTGGTGCAGTACCCTGGAGGCCGATGCCTGTGATATCCCCATCATATCACCAGTTGGTCTCTGGAAGGTACCTGTTGCTAGTATTCTTAGGCTAACACATACCTTGGTTTCCACTGGGATGGGTTCCCCTCTGTTGGTTCTGTGTGTGAGGCGTGGCCTGCACAGCTCAACAATTTGCTGCAGAAGGTCTCTGTCCACTCTGTAGTGCTCTACTATCTCCAGCTCATGTAACCCATGGTAGGTGACCCTGGGCCTGTATACTCTTCTCCTTCTCCTCACTCTGGGTTGTCTGTCAGCATCTGCATTGTCACCACCCTCAGCAATTCACCTATGCCTGATTATAACAGCTATGGAAGCCCCTAGTATTTCTGCTCTGAGTTCAGCTTTTTTCAGTTTTCAATTCTGATAGCTTACTCCTTTCTTGCAGTATCTCTTGTGAGAAACACCGTGCACTGCTGTTTGCAGTGTTTTAAGTGCTGGGTTGGGCTTCTAGTCTGCCTGTGTAATTGCCTGCTTCCAATTGTTATCACCAATTAACTCCAGCAGTATCCACTGGCAGCTTTCTTGTAATCTGGTTGTTTCCTTTTTCCTCTCTGTTTCCTCAGGGGGAGCAATGTGCACACCAGCTTAAGCACGCTCACAGTTGCTTAAATGCGTGCACACATCCTTACACAGTGTTAGACGCGCGCACACATCCTTACACAGTGTGAACTTGGCTGATTCATGGTAAAATGCGCGCACACTACCTTACACATGTGCACGCCCGCGCAAACTGTTGCAAACGGTTTGCAACACGCTCCCACATGTTGACCCTGCCTTACACGCGCGCACATGCACGTATATCAAGAAAGTTTGAGTGTAGGGATATTGTGCACCCTCTATTTCTTGACTTTCCTAGTGTTCTGTTGGGACACACCTCTCTCCCTGATGTCTGTCTGTCATCTGTCACGTTACATTGCCCTCCAATCTGATACATTTATTTCTATCATTCCCCCCCGTGATGTCACCTACCTCTTACTCTGTTCCTCCCCCTTCTGTAACTCTTACACTACTGGGAAAGTGCTCATTACCTATGTGGCAGTGTGATTCAGTATTGTAACCCTCATTTACATAGGATTGCCTAGTAATGCTTAGTTACATTTCTTACACGGAGCTTCCCCCCCTTAGCAACCACTACACGGAGGCCATATTGTTTTTGGTCTGCTAGTCCCTGCATTGTCATTCCATGTAATACATTAAACCCACAATTGTGGGCTTATAAGCTTCGGTTTTTAGTTTTAGGCAGCTCATCCCGTTTGCGCGGGTGTGCGCTGCAGTTACACATGAAAATCCCACGGAAAAAAAAAGTTATTTAAAATACTTTTGCAACACGTTTTAATGCCAATGGCCACATATTTGGCCATTGGCATGCTAAATGAAACATATGCACCCTTTATTTGGAGCTGACATAGCTCCATTGTCGATTTTGCAGAAATGTACTCAGTTGTCAGCTGAGTACATTTCTGCAGCTAACACGTCCGTTACACGGACTGGTTTAGGCTTCTTGGATCGCTCAAATACCTCATTTGCATATCTTTGAGCTGCATATGAGGTATTGAGCATTTCCACGCCCAGTCCATGTAAGAGACGTGTTAGCTGTCTCTTACACGGAGGTTTGGGCTGTTCCTGGATCGGGAGGCTTACACGGAGGCTTACACTACTCTTAAACTCCGTGTAAGCCTTCATGAATTCTGCCCGATGTGTGTGTGTGTGTGTGTGTGTGTGTGTGTGTGTGTGTGTGTGTGTGTGTGTAGATATAATGCTAAACAACCACTCTCAGCATAATAGTGGCACAATGAGAATGTTGTAAACTGGAAATAAGGACTGGATTTGTCTGGATTAGTCTAGTATAACAAAAACAGTATTTCTGAAAGCATCATCATTATTATATATATGGCATAAACATTTTCAGAACCTCTGGCTTTAGAAACTGTGTCACAAAATCACTTTTCAGAGTACTATAGGGACATAATCATATTCCAGTCAGATGCAGACAAATTACTAGAACATGAATACAGTGGGTGTAAATTTTCCATAGTCAATTAAGAAGACTTGTATATATTTTTTTTGTTTTAGTTTTTTGTTAACTAGAAGAAGGGAAGAAAAACCTGAAATAATGAAAATGCAATGGGAAAGTTTGACATAGTAGTTATCTTTAGATATTATGTTAGTTAGGGAGTGAAAATGAGGAATTATGAATAAAACCCTGTGATAGATCATGTGAAAAATGTTAAAGGAAATACTACAATGGGACATTATACCCCAGAAATAATAATCCTAGATTGATATGCAGAAAAGACTGAGCCTGTTAAATAAGATGGGTTTGCCAGAGCTTGTTTGTATAGCATGGATGATTTCTTCCAGAAATTAAAAATAGGAATGAATCAGTAGCACAAACTAACAGAAAACTAGAAACACAAGAATACTTCTTTGCTGTAGTGCACTTTAGTCCAAAAATTATGAGATACAGGGCAGGAAAATATACAGGAGGATGCATGGCAAATGACTTAAGGCTTAGAAAAATATGAGTTTTAGAATTCAAAACACAGTGAGTATAATTAAGGTTATTGTAGTGACTGGAGTATGTGCATTTTATCTACATCATAGATAAAGAAGTCTGCAGAAACATGAAAAAAATGAAACTACAAAAATGAGTGCATATGAAGAGTTTACTGGAAAAGCTCACTGAGACTCTACCCAGCTTGCTGTGAGGGAAAGGTTAGTTTGCTTTTGATTTCTTGTATTTTGTATTACTTTATTGCCTTCTTCTATTTTGTATACTGTGATTTGTTTTATTTACACCGTGTGTTACTTGTATTCTGCTTTGAATTCCATATTAAAACTTGTAAAGAGACCACAGCTGTGTCTCTTGTGAGTCACACATTAAAAGAGGTCAATTAAGGAGTCACACAGAAGTCAGAACAGGTCAGTTAAGGTTAATTATTTGTGAACTGTGGTGTGGAGCTAGGAACTAAACTTTGTATTTAAGGGGTAAAATAAAACATTTCAAAGCTTTACTGTAAAAGCTCACCAAGACTCTAACACAACTTGCTGTGAGGGAAAGGTTAGTTTTCATTTGATTTATTGTATTTTGTATTACAGTAGACTCCCTCTTATCCAGCCTCTCTTTAACCAGCCTCCTCTTTAACCGAGTATCATATTTTTGCTGTAGCCCTAGCAAAAGACAACAAAGAAGAACAACACTTCCACCTCCTCTGGGCTAAATAATGAGAGACATTTGGGTTTTGGACTTTGTATTCATTAGAAAAATGCATACTAACACAAATCCTTTTATTCTAGCTGATGTATAACATATAAATACTATTTTGTATACTTTTTCAGATTGTTCAGCCTAAGATGGAGTCTACTGTACTTTATTGCATTTTTCTATTTTGTATACCGTGATTTGTTTTCTTTACACTGCCTTTTGCTTGTATTCTGCTTTGAATTGCCTGTTAAAACTTGTAAAGAGACCACAGCTGTGCCTTTTGCGAGTCACACTGAATTTTTCCTACCCTCCCTCCCTATTGCTGTTGTGTTCTTAAACCTTTCTAGTTGCCTGCCCTTTATGTTAATTTGACCACATATCTCCTTCCCTGTACCCTTTCACTGTCTGTTGTAAGGACAAAATTATCATTTTGTGAAATCACTCCCATTCAACTGCTTACATGTATTGGCCATCCCACTATATTCAATTGAGACAGAAAAAAAAGTGCCCAACCTCTTTCAATCTATCTTGCTCTTTTAAAATAAGTGGTTCTTTACTCAGACAGCTGAAACTTTAGTTACCCCCTTTTCATATCTAACTGCTTAGTGTACACTGCAATGTTTATAATATTAACCCATTTTTTTATCTTACCTTTAAACATCTATTGCAAGACCACCAGTTATTAAAGAGCCCACATTTTGCCTCTCAGTAGTCATCTTGTGATTAGTGCTTCTGTTTTCTCCTTGCGAGAGAAGGAGCACAGGGACATTATTTCCTGGAGACTGCTGATCACCAAAAAGTCTAATAACTGCTTCATAGGTGACAGCTTGGAATTTGCGCTTATATTCTGTCCTGGTGAGAGAAGGAGCAGTGTGCATTGATTCCTGACTGTTTCTGGTTGGACAGTGAGTGTCTGTGCCTAATGGTACTAATTGGTCTGGTTGCTATTAAAGGCATCTACCAGGAAAAGGCTACAACTAGCCTACAGACCCTTGGAGCATCTGGGATAATACAGTGGATAACAAAACAGGCTGTGGCCTGCTTCTAATCTTGGGATTGGGGCTAATGTTTTGCTTCTGGTGAGAGAAGAAGCAAAGGAGCATTGTATCTCAGCAGAGTAAAGCTGTGGTGAGACCAGCACTAGCAGTAGCCGAGCAGTAGCCATTCATGCGGCTCCCCTTTTTTCATCATTCTTGACAAGCTAACTCTTTGTTTTCAGTAAATACTGCTTGATTTGTTTCTAACTTCAGAATATCTGCCTAAATACTTCATCCTTAAATTTTCAGGGTCTACTTATTAGTTTCCCCTCAATTGTTTCACTGTGCTCTGTACAGTCTCAGACACTTTGAGTTACATTTTTTCTATAAAAGCACAATTGAAATTTCTCCAGTACCTAGTTGCAAACAGGACAACTAGTCTGCAGTGACAAGCACTGTCCCCAGATTTCCAAACCATATACTTCTGACATTGCTTTATATGCTCACTCCAGCTATCTAATCAATAAAAAAGGTTCTGTTGCCATGGATGTGAACTTTCCCACTGTCTCCTTTACCAACTTGGTGGATATGGGCATCCTGAGGCAATATAAAAATTCCCTCATGTTTACTGACAACCAGTTAATTCTCAAACAAACTGATATGGCATGTGAAAGATGTATTTACACAATGTCACTGGAGGCAAATATCTTACATAAAAGTATTCCTAATGTCAATAAGGTTGTCAGTAGTACACATGCTGCACCCATCACACACAATTCAAAGCAGATGGGATCTGTACTGATCCCCGACGTCACTTTCTGCCGAAACAGAAATCAACAAACATACTTAACCAAAAGTGCTGTACACCGAAGCAGCACTTTTGGATAAATATGCTCATTGTGCAGGTCGCACTAAGGTGGAGATAAGGGAAAATTCCCTTTTCCCCACTGTAGTGCGACCTTGGAGTGAGAATATTAAAGTAGGGGGGTGTGGGCGGCACAGCCCCCCACATGAGGGGTGTCATAAAAGTAGATTTGTTTATTTTTTTTTTGCAACACACTTTAACTGAAATGCTTTTTCGGTGAAAGCGCTTTCATTGAAGTGTGTTCGGTTATTGTGGATTCGGGATGTTGAAGTTTCATTCAACAGTCCCAGATCCAAGAAGACATATAGACCCACATATGTTGAAGCACTTAAAATGTAACCTTCCTGAACCCAAAGACCTTCTAGACAAAGTACACATAACAAATACTATCAGCAGCCTCAAATGCACTCTTTCAAAACAACACCCACATCAACACATAGAGCCACCTCTCATAGAGCCTCTACCTCTAAGCTCATAAGGCAAGCCACCACACAATCCAATATTCTAGTCATTGGGGACTCCATCGTGAGACACACTGATGTCCCTCTCAATAGAATGAGTAAGAAGAAAGTCACAGTCATTTGCTTATCACGGGCTAGGATCTGCCACATTACCCACACATTCAGGTCATTGGACCACAAGTACCAGTATGACTCAGTCATAGTCCATGTGGGAGTAAATGACCTCAGAGATATATCTCTAGACTATATGAAGACAGACATCATAGAGCTCTCAGAATGTGTGTCCCATGCTGGTATGAACTTAGCATTGAGCAGCATTTAACCTTCTCCAAGGATGATGCCGCAATATGAATAAAAGACGCTTGACTTTAATAATTGGCTTAGTTTTTGGTGTCATTCTAAGGGGGTGCAATATTTGTCAGCTTGGAAGGAGATGGTCAACAGACCACATTGCTTTGCCAGGGATGGTCTGCACCTCTCCCCTCTAGGCTTTCAAATATTAGCTAAAATATTGTCTCCCCCATAATGCCTTTTTTAGGCAATGCCAAACTGAAACTACTTCCAACAGAAAATCAAAACCAAGAAAATCTAAAGGTATTACTGCTCAGTGCTAGGAGTCTAAACAAAAAACTCCACTCCCTAGAAGCTCTCTTCACCCTAGAGAATGCTGATGTCTGTGTGGTCACTGAGACATGGTTTAAAGCCATGGAGAGCACACCAACAGTGAAAGGTTATAATGCCTTCCACACATTTAGACCAGCTACTACACAGGCAAGGACTAAAGGTGGAGGTGTCTCTATTTACATCAAAACTAAACATGAGCTACTCCATGTTCAAATCACCATAGGCAGAATCCAATATCACTTCCTTGCCAACTATAGGTCCCCCACTTTGACCCAGGAAATGCATATCATGTATTTATGCTTATTAGAAACGCTAACCATCCAACCCAATACCATATATATGGCCAACTTTAATCAGCCAACTATTAACTGACAATCCTATACGACACCAAACATACAGGTGCAGAGATTCCTAGATTTTGTAAACACAAACTCCATGAATCAGATAGTCAATACACCAACCAGGGGTGCAGCCATACTGGATCTGGTCCTCACTAATATCTCCTACTGTAATGTCTTCCCTGATAATGTTAAACCACAAAATGGTCTCCTTTGAAGTAAAAATAAAACTTGGACCCCCAGCTAAACCTGTAACATTCAGGAACTACTCTAAGACTAACCTCCTGCTATTAAGTGATAACTTGGCAAAATGTCAAGCCTCCATAAACCCTGAGAACACTGCTGCCTATGCAGAACCTTTCACAGAAACCCTGTACAAGCATGTTAATAACAGGAAGAAGTACAGAACTAACTTAAAAAACAAGCCACCCTGGTGGAATCACAAAATCAATAGACTGTATAACAGAAGGAAGAAAGACATGGCAAAAATTAGGAGATGCAGCACCCAGAAGGATAAAATCACTCTCATCAAACTAAACAAACATCTTAGAGGACAAATGAAGTCTACTAAAGCCAAATTTCAGGTGAATCTTGCCTCCCAGGCCAAGGACAACCACAAGGAATTCTTTAGCTATGCTCGCAATCTCAAAGGCAATACTCAATTGTGTGAAGAGCTCATTGTAAATGGAGCCACCTACACCAAGCCAGAAGATATAACAAACCTATAGGCCAATAAATTCAGCTCCAGATTTACTTCTTTCTCCCTAAACCTTCCCTCAGGAAATACCAACTAATATAACGCCTCCTGCTATCATTAGGGAACAAGTCTTTAATGCTCTCTCTAAGGCCAAGCACACTGCATCAATGGGTTCATAGGTTCATAGGTTCATAGGTTAGTACTAGGCTAACTGCCCTTGTGAGCCCTTTTAAGCCTAGCCAATTATCCCTTGTGAGACTCAAACCCAGAAGGCCCAGGCAATATCCCAGGATGCCTTCTAAATAGCATGACACATGACTTAAGGCCTCTGGAATTGATTTTTAACTATAGCCTCCAAACAAGCTTCATGCCACATGAATGGAGAACAGCAACAGTCATCCCTCTGCACAAAGGTGGGCCATCTACAGACCCTGGAAACTACAGACCCATAAATTTCGCTAGTCTTATACGTAAAGCTATGGAAAGAATTATCATGGAAATAATCAATAGTCATATAGTAAACCTCCAGACACTGGAACCAACCCAGTTTGGTTTTGCGAATGGCAGATCATACCTACTAAGCCTGGTGGACCTCTTTGAGAATGTCACCAAAGAAATGGATGAGGGCAAAATGGTTCACACTGCCTACCTTGACCTGGCAAGGTATTACACACAATACCCTACTCAGGCATTGCTGACAAACTCAAAAGGTTAGGTACAAAGTCATATGTCAGCCAGTGAATATCTAACTGGCTCACAGACAGGACACAGGAAGTTAGAACTGGGGAATTCACCTCTACAAACAGGCCAGTCACAAGTGGAGTCCCTCAGAGATCAGTCCTTGCACCGCTTCTTTTTGGCATTTACTTCTCTGATGTCAAGGTCAATGTCAGTGGTCTCTGGCTGAGTATATTTGCCGATGATTGCAAATTAGGAGCTGTCATTGAATCCCACACTGACACAAATGTTCTCCAGGAGAAGGTGACACAGACAAACAACTGGTGTCAGAGCCATGGACTAAAACTAAATGCCAAGAAATGTATAATAGTATCCTTCGGGAAATCATCCACCCCTGGTAACTATCATATTGACAACATACCCCTTAGAGCTGACACTATAGTCAGAGACTTAGGGACACACATAGATAGTAATCTAGATTTTGACCATCATGTGTTTACAGTAGTGAGGAAATCATTCTATGTTTCTCATCTTATAAACAACGGTATGGCATCTAAGTCCAAGGAAGTCATTGTTCCACTGTATTTGGCATTCATCAGACCTATCATTGAGTACAGTGCCCCCTTTGGTATGTACCTAACCAGGCATATATAACAATTGGAACACCCACAGAGGTTCCTCACTAAAAGAATACAGGGCTTAAATAAAATGTCCTACGCAGACTGCCTCAAGACTCTATCGCTGTATTCTGTCTCCTACAGACTTTTGAGGAGAGATCTATGCCTGACATATAGGGCATTGTCAGATCCCACTCTGATAGACTTCCTGCATATCCACAAAACAAACTGCACCAGAATTACCCATTCTAAAGACTTAAACCTTGCCTATGATATAAATAGGACCTGCTGGAGGGGCTCCCCATCCATGTGAAGTGAATTCTTCCCTAACCCAATTCAACTGCAACCTGGAAAATTGGATGGGGAACAGGAAACTCATTCCTAGTTTGGCACCTGTATCTCTAATGGATACAGGCAACCTGTAAATGGTTCATCTCCCAGGCCCCAGCTTGTAAATGGTTCATCTCCTAAGCCCCTGCTTATAATTATCAAAGATATGAGAGCTTTTCAAAGATTTGGGATGCATAGCTAGGTGTAAAAAGGCCCTTGTGGTCATTAACCTAGTAAACACCCATGAACCTATAAATATCCACATGTACAAGGCTTTTGAAACATTTAAAATAGTTAGACATGTTTTAAGTAGTAGTATCCCACCAGTTGGAAGAGTTAATGCTATTAAGTATGCAATTTTGTGCTAATTAATTGTCCAGATTTTTGTCCAGGTGCACTTATTTATCAAGAGCAACTGCACTGGCTGTCTGTGTCTGCAGTTTCCAGAGGTATGGATAGAAAAATATTTGTATGGTTTCCTGATGCAATTTGCAAGAGAAGGCAATTAAGGTCTCTGTCTGAGGTAGCATTTTTCTTTGATGCTAGTACTGGAGTATGTTTAGCAACATTTGAATTAAAGTTAAGACAGTACCTACTGTTTTGGTTCCTGGCCTGTTTTGTGGAACAGGGTATATGTTTGATTAAGGTATGATGAGTTTCAGGGGTTAGCATTTAGACATGTCCATGGTGACTACTATTTTATGTATATGTAAAATCAGTCCATACTTCGATGTGTGATCACTTGCTATTGATACTACCCAAGTTCACATATCCTAGAAAAAAAAAAAACGTTACTGATATGAACAAAAATGAAACTGGTAAAAATAATGAAATACCAGTGTAGTCCAAAAAGTAAAAAACACAACAACTTTAATCATTAAAATGAACTGTAAAAACTGTACAATTCCATCTGTAACTGACTAAGCACTTTCACCCAACAAAGGGAATCCTCAGAGTCAGTTAAATCTTAGTTATAGACACATATAAAGAAATTTGAATTGTTTATCACCAATGAAATGAGACCTCCAGTTAATGAATTAGTTAATTATTTACCTTAAACAACTGTTCACCTAATACGGACAGCACACGATAAGAGAGCTAAAACCACAAATTTATTCCACAATCAGAACTAGATGAACGTAAGCGCTTTCGGCAGGTTCAAATAACCCGCCTTCTTCAGAGTCTGAAGAAGGCGGGTTATTTGAACCTGCCGAAAGCGCTTACGTTCATCTAGTTCTGATTGTGGAATAAATTTGTGGTTTTAGCTCTCTTATCGTGTGCTGTCCGTATTTTTTGCAGTTTTAGTCTGGTTTTGGTTCGTTTTAAACTGTTCACCTAATCCCAGGTATTTTAACCATTCTTTATATATATATATATATATATATATATATATATATATATATATATATATATATATATATATATATATAAAACACAGTCACCAACTTGGTGCTTAAAATTAAGTAACCAAGGAAAGTCCATAAATTTGAAATATACATTACGTAAATTTAAACTGTGTAAAAAGTGTGCATTTTCTTAGTAAGTACTTGTATTATACATATATATATTTCACAAGAAAAGTATATGTATATTGTTTTCTTAATAAGTTTATACATAAATCATATCTCATTTTTGTAGAAATTCTAACTGCTGTTCTAAAGAATCTTACAATTTCACAGTTTTATAGAGACATTAAAAATAGAAAAGCAACAAATTCCTTATTCACCCATAGCCAAAAATGTGTAAGTTTTAACAAATTTATATTTTTTGTTATTGACAGGATTTACACTAAAGAATTTGGGGGTGATTACCAAAATATGTTAGAAGTAAAGGAGTGCTTATGGCAGATCAGACTTGATGCGAGTACGTCACCTGGCATCAATGATGTAGTGTCTTTAACTTGTATTCTAAAACATTACTTTTTACTGTTATAAAATTATAAAACTGTGAAATTGCAAGATTCTTTAGAACAGCAGTTAGAATTTCTACGAAAATGAGATATGATATATCATGCACTATCACAAATAATAAACTAAAAATATCAGCACAGGCAGTAAAACATAGAAGATGCACAGATAAATATAAAGAAAAAGTACAAAATAAGCAATTTATTGATGACCCAAAAATGTTTTATAGAGAATTGGGAAACAAGGTAAAAGGAACTGAAAGACCAGAAACAAAAAAAAAAAAAAAAAGAAGAAGAAATAGACACATTTTGGAGAAATATTTTTGAAGAACCTGTGGAACATAACAAAGATGGTAAATGGATAGAAAAGGTAAAAGAAAGAATAAGAAGTTTAAAGGTACAGGATATGAAATGGGATAAAGTAATGTCCAGAGAGAGTGAAACAAAGTTAAGAAAAGCCTCTAATTGGAAAATCCCAGGCTCAGATGCAGAACCTAACTTCTGTCTAAAAGTATTAACATCTTTGCACAAAGATTTAGCCATGCGTAAGAACTATTTATATAAGCACCCCGAACAGACAACAGCCTGGCTAACAACAATAAAAACAATGCTCCTACTTAAGACTGAACCTGCAAGCTACCCTAAAAACTATAGACCAATAACTTGCCTTTTGACAACATACAAACAAGACACTGGAATTAATGCCGCCAGAGTTTATAGTCATTTAGAAGAAAACTCAATTATGGCAATAGAACAAAAGGGTAATAAAAAAAAGTCATATGGAACAAAGAATCCTTTGTTGTTAAAGTCACAGTGGAGAACTGTAAAAAGGGGAAGAATCTAAGTATGGCACGGATAGACTATAAAAAAGCATTTGACAGTATCCCACATTCATGGATAGAATAGTGCTTAACAATTTACAAAATACACCCTACACTGATAAACTACATCACAGTGACGATGAAACAGTGGCAAACCACTTTACAGTTAAGCAATGAGAAAGGACAAATTATTATTCCAGGGATAAAAATCCCAAGGGGGATATTCCAGAGTGACTCTCTGTCACTGCTGCTCTTTTGCCTCGCCCTTAACCCATTAAGCTGTCTGCTTAACAGATTAGGTCAAGGCTATAATTTGGATCCCAGAAAGCAAAAAAGTATAAAGACTTCTCATCTTCTCTTTGTTGAAAACTTTTTCAGATGATATAAGAATGTCATTTGATCTTGATAAATGTGCAAAAGCACCATTAAAGCCGGAAAGCTGTAGAAGAAAACATCAGTTTACGACAAAAATGTGATATAAAAGAACTTTAGCAAGAGGGAGTGTATAAATATTTGGGAATTGATGAAGGATCAACAATAAAGCATGATCAAATGTGAACAAAACTCAGTAAGGAATATTTAGGAAGACTTAAATGAATCCTGAAAACAGCATTGACATCTAGGAACAAGTTCAAGCTATAAACCAATTTGCTCTTCCTGTCTTAACTTACAGTTTTGGAGTGACTGACTGGCCCCAAAATGTGTTAGACAGATTAGACAGGAAAACAAGAAGAATGTTTCATGCTCATCAAATAATTAATAAAAATCAGTGCATACCAAGATTATATACAGTATTCCCTGTTTACGAAGGAGGTATGGGCCTCCTTGAAATTGATTACATGTATAGATCTGCAATTACGGGACTGCATACATATCTGCTGACATCACAAGACCCAAACATAGTGCAAGTTTTGAAACATGAGGAGAATAAATCTAAGATGTCTTCCAGTCTTAGTCTAGCAGAAGCATATCGGTGTCAAGCAAGAATGGAAATCAAACCAGAAGTAGATAAAAATCAGGCAGCAACTGAATGCCAAAAAACAAAAGAAATAATATAGTGAGAAGGCTCAGACAGGAAGGCAAGAAATGTGGAAAAAGCATAAATTTAGTTGTACGTATACTCCTGGAACAAGCTCATGTTGATCAGTATCGAATGCAGGGATGGTTAAGGAAAGGTGAATTCAAGTCAAATCATATTGGTGGCCCAAGATAGTGAACTATGTACATGTTGGTTTACAAAGTCCATTGAACATGTGGGAGAATCAGACAACTATAGATTTTGTAAAACAGAACTGGAAACAGTTGCACACCTTGTTGCTGGTTGTGACATACTAATGGCAGAAGGACTGTATACTGAAAGGCATAATAATGTGGCAAGAGTGCTGCACTGTGGATTGTGCAAACATTATAATATTAAAATATCTGAAAAGCACTGGAAACATGAGCCACAAAGCATTATAGAAAATGATGAAGTCTACATCAAATGGGATCACCCATTACCAACAGTTCAAAATATAGATGTGAGAAAACCAGATATAGTGGTCCATGAAAAGATGACGAAAGTAGCATTGATCATTGAAATCACTACACCCAGTGACTACAGTGTCTTACGTACAGAGAGACAAAAAGTCATAAAATATCAGGATTTGTAGGCAAAAGTAAGAGCAATGTGGAAGAAAGATACCCAGACAGTTCCAATAACAGTAGGAGCAATGGGTCTTAAAAAAAGAATCTACAATCATTTTTAGATATGTTACCGATACATGTAACGCCATACGAATTGCAGAAGGACTAATTACTGGGCACAATGCGGGTGTTGCGAAGAGTACTTCTGGATGACATCAAAGATTGAAACAATACTAATTTCATGAACTTTAACCATACTTTGACTTAAGAATTGGGTCCATTCCCATCATGGAATTAGAAACCCAAAAGATTTGGAGAAATTAAAGAGGAAGAAGGTGTAAGAATATTATGCAGTATATGGTAAGAGACCCTATTTATGGTGAGTTGCACATGTACAAAATTCCAGTGGGTCATACACTTTAGTCTGCATGTGAGGTTGTATTTAAAAACATTGCCAAATGCCTCAGAGCTTGTAGGTTATGGGCCAAGTATTGTGCAACTGCGATGCTTAAACAGCAGTGGAGATTTGATAAAGAAAACACAAACAAGGCCCTGTGGCCAATCAAAAACAGCACACTCTTCTTTCCTTTACACAGTCCCGGGCCAGAAAATGACTCAGGTCCCCTCTACTCTCACTAAAGTGGAACCAAGGCAGTTTTAACTAAAGACTGTAAAAAAGGTCAACAAATGCAGATATTCAACATGGAAACACACACTTAATTAAAAACAAGTGCCAAAACAATGAATACGGTAATGCAAGTCTTAGCTTTTGTAGAGTTTAGCAGAAACCAGCAACACTCTTCTAATTAAATAGAGTGATCACCAAACATTGCCAAACGTCTCAGGCACAGAGATTCAAATTTTTAAACAAACTAGCCTTCTAGCCAATCAATAAAGGCATGCTAAGACTTAAAACATCAATGTCCAGTTCAGAAGGGCATATGCTATCCTCTCATTTCACAAGAGTATAGACCACAAACCTTTCTAATGTAAAATAACTGGTTTTGAGACCAAGTGCTTAAATCAGAATAAAGACATGTAGAATAACAGGCACAATAAGTCTTCACCAGTAGCTCCCAGCTCAGAAGGATGGAGGCTACCCTCTCCTCCCACAAGAGTACAGACCACACATTTTCTTGATGTAAATTAACTAGTTTAGAGCCCAAGTGTTTAAACCAAAACAAAGACACTTTTAGAATAACAGACACAATAAGTCTTCAAAAAGCAATTCCCAACTCAGAAGGATGTAAGCTACCTCTCCTGCCACAAGCACAAGTGCTTAAATCAAGAGGCTTAGAATATCAGTTACAATGTAATCAGGCTACTAAAAACAGTAATAAATGCATTTTAAAAATGTGCAACAAAAAGCTAAACAAAGTAAGAATAAGCACAAATACAGTAAGAGCGCCTGAATAAAGTGTATTTTTGTTGTTGTTTGCTTTTACTAAGTAGGAAGATGGAAAACAGAATATAATTCAAGTTTAAGATACTAAAGGGGTGGGGGCTTCCCAGTTGATCTCTCAGTGCTCAGTAGAATGTGCTGATGAGATGAGACTGGGAGGAGTGTACAAAGTCAGATTTATAGTAGGAGAAGGCAACTCATAAGCTACCAAATAAATTGAATCACACAGAGATCAGCAATACTTTTGCAGACAACAGCATGTCATGCAGCAGTACAGCTAAAGATGCCACTAAATACTTGTAGCTAAATGAGGGATGCTGTTTCTCAGTTCTACCCTCTAATTAGCTGGATTTTATTCACTGTCTGCAAAATAATTATTTTCTAACTGACTCTAGCCAAGATCTCTTAAAACTCCAAAAAGAACAAAAAAATAAAACAAAACAAAACAAAATGCAATATAAGAGTAAAAATAATAAAAAAATGGAAGTAACCAAACCTTAAATGAATAACTCCAGCCTAAAATAAAGTGCCGACAGAGATCATTAATACTTAGGTAGAAAACAAGTCACACAGTACTTTGTTTTCTGACTATATTGTCTGCCACATACAGTGCTTGGTTAACAATTTCATGACTGCCTAAACTGAGTCACTTGAGACAAACCTTCTGAATCTATTCCTGTATTGCTGGTAATAAGCCTTCAACAAATGTTGCTGACAGCCCACTAACTGTTGCTCCCTCTGTAGGTTCTGGGTACCCAGAAACAGCTCCGAACACATATATCATGAGCTGGAGATACACATCAATAGATTCTTTCTGTACAACTGCCTTAATTCTTGTCCAATTATGTGATGGATAGCATGCTGTAGTGACTGCTTTCTGCAAATTATCTCTTGCAGTTAGAAACCTGTCAACTATGTATTTTTGAATATTATCTGTTATAGCTGACTTTTCTCATATTTTTCTGAAAACATCTGGAGGTTTGGAGGCTTTTAAAACTGCAAGTAAGTCTTCAATAGTAGGGTTTTGTAATGCATATGTCCTTCGAAAAGTTTAGCATATTTAGTTGTGAGTGTTTGCTTAGGAAAGAGAGAATCTTCAATAGTTTGAAAATCTACTGCAGTCCACAGGCCCTTATAGTAGGCTCAGCATCCCAGTCCTGGGTTGCTGCAGAATTAGGTATCTCTCTCAAAGGACGAATCTGAGTATCAGATAGTGTGTTAGTGGTGGGAGTGTCATATCAAAGGATGAAAAGGAATTTGACGCATCCTGAAAGCTTTGTTTAGGAGGTGGGTTCCACCTATGTTCCTCTCCATCAGTTATTATTGGAAACTGCATAGCTGGCTTTTTAAACTTCTATAGAGTTGTTTGTCTTAGAAGGGGTGCTTTTATTGCCAACTCATTTTAATTTACCTATATGTTTTGTCCCAGATGCATGCTTGTGTTTTTTATATAACTGTCTCTCCTTATTTGCTATTCTCATTAAAATTTAATCAGAATATCAAACAGCATGTTGTCCCAGTCCCCTTCAATAATCACACATCACACCAAATGACATTTGATAACCTTTATTAAAATTCCATAAACATAACTTCATTGACCAACTAATATTTTCATTTATTAATTACAACATAAACATCCATATAGCAGTTGACTTAGGGCAGTGTGGCCTTGCTACCCTGACCAAGTAAGCAGCATCCTTACCTCTACTCTCTTACTTATCAAGTAGCATCCAATCACAAACTTAAATTTCCCAACATCCATATAACAATTAACTTAGGGCAGCATGACCCCACTCACCTTGACCAAGTAAGCAGCAACCGCTCACTTGCATTTCCCAATTCATTGAAATGAACCTCTAACACCAGAGGGGGAACAAAAGAGGGACAAGCCTGGCCCTCTTCTCCACCCACCAGCCTGACCAGGCTGTTCTCCCTCCTTCATTCCAAAACTTCCAACAAACCTTCCAAAACAAACCTAACCATACATAAAGGTTGAACTAAAGTCATTTGGTGTACACCATACCCTCTGAACCAATCTGAATCCCTGTTATCAACCTCCTAGTACCTTAACATACAAATCACAAAGCAACCAGTTGTCTAAATAGCTGAACTTAAACTGATGATCTCTCCCCCAGAGCCAAAATAACCATGGTACTACCCCTGACCACACAATATCCATACCTTGATGTAACCTTTTTAAATCACCAGTTCCTCTTATCCTTCCAACTGTAACTCCAGAATTATTCCCACATCATAACCTGGCAAATGTACCACAAAGAATGTAAGGGACTGCAATGCATCTGAAACAATGCAAACCCAATTGTGTGCTGCCTGGCCTAACTGCAGCCCCCTTTAGCCTCCCCAACAGATATAAGAATGGCCAAAAGAGATTTTTTTTAAATGAATTCTCCTTCCTCACTAAATCCAGTGGCCCACCAATGCACCCAAAATGAGTGGAAAACCTCTCTCCCAGAAAACCAACACACCAAAAGCTCTACACATTATATATACAAACTGATTATGCTTTCAATTAATCCATTTAAAGTTTTATCTGACATAACATTACCCCCAAACTGACATTTCAACCTGATCCTTGATACCTGGGCCAGTAATGCAACCTAATCATTCTCCCAAACTATAATGCCAGCAAATCAGGTGTACCATCTGCATCTACCTCCAAAGTCACAAAGTCACATGCTCTCTAGCTGCCATGTACGCCCCTGTGGCCTACCAACTCCATTCTCCTGAAACAACACAATCATGAACTATCCTGCCATGGCCACAACTTCACTGCTCATCAGTCTTGCACTGCTGCCCACTCACTAGGCATATGTTAGTGTTGTTCTTCCTGTAACCTTGCTCCACCAAGATTAACTTTCCAAAAAATATACAACTCCTTTACATACTTATCAGCTTCTTTGACCAAGAAATCTGGACAAAGCCATAAACAAAAGCAGGGCAAAGCTCAAAATAGGACAATTTAAAATATTGCTGTCACAAACTTAGAAAGATAGAACAGTTTGCAGTAGCATGCATTTTCTGAAGGGAATTCTCTTACTTCAAACTTTAATGATTTGACACTAATTGCCAGAAAAACAGAATTTTATGAACAGCCCAAAAATGCAAGGCCAAAATTTGGCCAATCTGGGAAAAAAATGCACAGTAGAGATATGCTCTTTTACCTGATTCCTCCATGAACTAGTTCCTGAAAAATCACCTATGATGCCCAGCAATGAAGTACTCTGGCAACATCTCATACCTGAAAGGTAACACTGCTACAACAACTGTGCTCCTGATTAATGTGCTGACTGCTTTAAAACCCCTACACACCTGCATAACCTTTAACACCCCAAATTTCACTAGTTCCTAATGAAAATCCTGGCTAGTACCCTAGCCACAGCATTCAAAGCTAACTTTAACCCCCCAAAACTCACTATTTCCTAGTGACAGCCTAGCTAGTACCCTAGCCAACTGCATCATCTCCTTCCCCAAGCATACTAATCCCCCATTGCTGTCATAGTCCTTGACCTAGGAAATGAAAAACTCCTTCTCAGACAAACCCCTCTACAAATGCACTAAAACTTACCTAGCTGCCACTACTCATGGTTACTGCATCAACGTTCCCATTACAGCAGTCAGTGTTCCCCACCTGCCCTGCCACTACCAGCCACAACACTACCCCTGATCCATAGCATGTCCTCAACTCCCCACCAACAAATACACTTGGCCCCATCCCTAATTTTGTTGTGGTTCTCTCCATGCAGTTAGAGATGATGCACAAAGCCACACTGCCTGACTAGCAACCCCCCACTCTGCCAAAGCCAATGCTGAGCTGCCCTAAACTTGGTGACATGATGTATGAAGTCATTGTGCAAAACTTCCCATCTAAAGCTTCCCAACAAAGGCCAATCCTGGTACTGGCAGCATTTGTATGAACACAAATCCCTACCCAAATTCCCCACCTAATATCTTCCTTCAGTGCTAAGCAGTTACTTGGTGTAATAAATACACCCATCTACTTTGCTATGCAGTGTGCTCTCATGATAATGCCCCTACAACCTGATCCATTCCTATGAAAACCCCGGGTAACAGTAATGCAGCCTTCAATTCACTCCTGCTGCTCCAAAATCAAAAACATTACCTTGCATCTGCTGGATTCCTTCCTGTAGCGTCTACTCAAGCCAAGAACCTCCCCACATTCAGATGGTCTATTCCATCTTCCTTCTCTTCATCTTCTGTTCTCATTGGGCCCACTGCTGGAAAAAACTGACCTCATTGCATACTGCTTCAGTGGCCGGAACCTCCAAGACAGCCTCATCCTCACTTGTTGAGTCCACTTCCCTCAGGGCAGCTCTGCACTTCTGCCATCTGCAAAATAAAAGACAACTGTAACTGTATGAATTCCTTCTCTACTAGAAGTAAGGAAGTCCTGGACAACTCACTGTAGTGATGTACCTCCCCTACTTAATGTGGAGCTATCAAGTCCTGAAAGATTCATGTATACACCACACCAATTTGTTCCCACCCTGATTTCTAGCTTGAAGCACACACACAGAGATCCCCAGGACATGTTCACGATCAATTTAATAACTACCTTCTTTAAAAGGCTCCACCCCTAATTCTGTAATACAAAGTAAAATTTTACAGTTAATAGCTACCACTCTGACCTACTGACCACCCTGTTGATGATTTGGTGGAGGGGTAATAGCCATAGCTGTGGCTACCCCTGCCATCGGAGATTGCTAGTTGTCTCACCCTCTGGCTAAACTTTAGCTTGAAAGTTGGCCCTGTGATCAATGATGAGCCCCCTTGCCTCACCACAAACAAAGCACCAATGCCACAATTATGGTTTCAGAAGTTATTTAATCATTTATTTTATACATCCCTAACCACCTCATCATACTTCTCAACTGTTCATATTATACCAACCTCTTAGAACAAGTTGGACAAGGCCACAAATAATGGTAAACAAAGGCTGAATAGGGACACTTATGAAATATTGCTCTTACAGACTCAGAAAGTTGCCATGCTCAAAAGCTGGTAGAATAACTGGTCTTGGCTTAACATAAATTTGAAGCACCCACTATCTGCAAATATTACATTTAAGAACCTATCTGCCATTGATTCCTGACTTCAGTCATCAGCAATTTGCTAGTGCTTTCCAAAAAATCTCATTTTAAGAGAAATGGACCAAACTCTAAGCCAACCTGCACTTTCTGCGAAAATCTGAAACATTTAATTAAACAGTGCCTTGCAGTGTTACAATTGCCAAATTAACCCCTCCACCCCATTTGTCCCCATAAAACTATGTAGATTTAGGACCCCAAAGCAAACTGAAAGGTAGCCAAGCCAAAGAGGAAAACATACATTGACTGAATGAGTTGTCATTTGAAACTGAAATGTATCTCATTATCTGTTGACTACCTCAGATCATCCCAATTGCCAGAAGACCACAGCTTTAATAAGCAAAATCTGGACATTCTGGGAAGAACTGGACAGTTGAGAGGTAAAATCTAAACTTATAAAATATATAGTGGCTTTTGGTCCCGATTACAGCCTCTGATCTACTGACATTACTACCCCTGTACACTTGAGAAGCAGGCTAATTCTCATGTGATGGTTATCACACTGCCATGTATGCATGAGAGGCATCTGTTAACAATCAGCTTTCAGCCCACAATAATCCAGTCATGACTCCTTAAAACTGTCAAAACAAGAAGCCTATGCCAAAGCAGCAACCCTACAATTTGCTATTGACCTAGTTAACACTATAATTGGATAATTATTACACTGTGTAGATACTGGTAGAGGGGTAATAACTGTGGTTACCCCTGTTGTCAGAGATTATAAATATTGCACTTACCAACTTAGAAAATGGATAGCATAACGCAAATTGTGCTGCATGCCTCCCCAGAATGCCAATGTATGCCTTTATGTAGTGACTGCGACCCACACCTCATAAAAAAAAAAAAATATATATATATATATATATATATATATATATATATATATATATATATATATATATATATGGATTCACTTCATAACACTGAAACTTCAAAATACTGAAACTCAAAATACTGAAACTTCAAAATACTGAAACTCAAAATACTGAAACCAAAATACTGAAACTTCAAAATCTTGAAAACTCAAAATACTGAAACTCAAAATACTGAAAACACATATTATGCATAAACTCAGTTTAAACAACATAAATCATAACAATTTCTACCAAATATATGCAGGGGGGCAAGCCCCCCTGCACCCCACACCCCCCTGCTAATTAAATATATCAACTCCAAGATTGCACATAGTGTAGTTAAGTGCAATCTTGGAGTAGATATATATAATTAGCAGGGGATGTGGAGGGTGCAGGGGGCTTGCCCCCCTGCATATATTTGGTAGAAATTGCTATGATTTATGTTGTTTAAGCTGAGTTTATGCATAATATGTGCTTTCAGTATTTTGAGTATTCAGTATTTTGAGCTTTCAGTATTTTGGTCTTCAGTATTATGAAGTTTTGTCATTTTCAGTATTTTGAAGTTTCAGTGTTATGAAGTGAATCCATATATATATATATATATATATATATATATATATATATATATATATATATATAAAACTCGAGGGAAAATCTGGCCATTCAGATGAAGTCTGTACAGTTGAGAGGTATACCACGACCCTACAGCCACTCCAGAACAACTGCTCCATACAGCAATTCTGAAGTTAATAGAATTGACAGGCTTGATTTAATATAAATTCCTGAAGGGCATGAATACAGTAATTCAAATGTCTGACATCATCTCCTAAAATAAATTTCCAATAGTCTGCCATAAACCACAACATTATGAAAATGGCCCCAACGTCTGAGTAAAACAAAACTAGACCTTCTGCAAAAATCTGTACAGTTAAATATTGCAATTCATATCTTTCAACTACCTCTCAGCTGTCACTGGTGAATCGCACGTGCACAAATGACCATTGCTCGGAGTGCTCCATAGCTTATGAAACCCTCCTTCTCATCAGAAAGCCGCACCAACAAATCGGGTTCTTTATACCAGCTACCTTGCTCTCTGTCTCATTAACTGCCATTTCAATGATTTACCAGAAGCCACAATTCAACTTTCTACAGGTATGCAATAAGAAATAAAGCAAGTTACACTCGCTCCCCCCTTTTTATTTATTAGTATTATTATTTTTACATTCTCTGACTCCCACAGCAGTAAAGTAAATGTAGCTGTCCTGATGTGAAAAGGGGCTGCAATGAAAGCAAAACCAGGCTGTGCAGTCTTTGGAAAAGATGGCCAAAGACTTTTTTTTTTCTCTTGTCTCCTAACTAGGGTTGCAATTCTCCAGTAGTCTGAAAAACACTGTACAAACTCCTGTATTTTGTTTCAAAAAAGGAAACAGACTATCGAAGTTTGTTTAATCAGCTGATTTACTATGCTTTTTTACAGAACAGCATAGTAAATTGGCTGAAAGCAGGCATCAGGAATGGAAAAAGAGGGCTTTCCCATTGGCCGATGTCATAGTGACATCACAAAACAGGAAGAACACAGTCAGGGAGTGGGTGGGAATGGGCGGGGTTATGGCTGATGCAAGGGGTGTGGCCTTACTCTGGTTTTAGCCACAACAAAAGGTGGCAACCCTACTCCTAATCTACACAGTGGCAACTAACCGTCTACACTCTGTTGCACCACAAGCCACAGCTGAAAACGGTCTGCAGTTATGAAGCAAAGTCTGGACCAAGCCATAGCTACACGCAAAACAAAGACCCAAAATAGGAACAATTGTAAATATAGCTCTTACAGACTTATAAAGCTGCTAGAATAATAGATTTTGCATTAGCATGAATTTCCTACTGGTATTACTTTTTTTTTTTTTTTTTGACATGTCTCCCCTAACAGATAGCCACGGCTACACCATAATTAGACTGCAAAGCTGAGATCCACAAGAATGTCACCACAGGCTCACACTCCTACAACAACTGATCTGCATTCTGGCCCTGCAACCAGCCAGACACATTCACCATATGCCCCAGCTCATACCTATCAACCTCTTAGTGCTAGAAATCTGGCAAAAATCTGTACAATTGAGAAGTATGCTTCCGCCCCAAGCCCCTATATGACTCTGGTCATCCTGCCTTACTCTTCCCCCCTAACCTATGAGGTTAACATTCCTGAACTCCCTCCTGACCCTGATCAGTCCTGTTTATAACTATTGCATATGCATTGTTCTACAAATTGTTATAATAATTTCCTAACACTGTGAAATGATTTTAGAATGTACTTGCACTACTGATCACATCAAGACAGCAACACATTATGTATCTGCCATGTGTTGTTAATAATTGTAATGGGGAAAAAAAATTATATAATCAGGTAACCATTACTCACCTCCACCTGCCCATTACAATTAAACACCAAGGCCCACCTGACAACAATGTAAGTACAGGTCGTCTCGGACGTAAACCTGCAATCTAGCAAGTTCACGCCAAAATGTGATTCCTTACCCAGTTACACTCTCACAAAACTTATTAAGCCCCTCCCTACACTTACCTCACTTTCTTCCAATCATCCTACTTTCTTATTTAACCCTTCCCCCAACTAGCTTCTTCCCTTACCCTCCCCCAAAACCCATTACTATTTCAATCTAAACCCCCAGCTGAAGATGCCCCTGGACAAATTGGTTTGTTACCAAACCTCATTTGCTATCATTGCTGCTGAAATCTAATGCTGTAAACTAATCCTTTGGGGATGGGCAGAAGTACTGGAAGTAACTTGGGAAGTATCAGGGAAATGGTAGGGGGGGGGTGTCTGCAAATCATTCCTCTTCCTGCTTTCCCAGAGGGGGATAGCTGTCTGGTTCACAAAAAGCAGAATGATCATAAGGTGGAGGGGAAGCTGAAGGAATTAGAGGCTAGTCATTGTCAGATTAATCAGGTTAAGTTACATTTGCCTTTTTTAGCTGTTTTAGAGGATAAAGATCCCAGGTACCACAAGGTTTATCTTCTGAACTTTTCTGTACTGTATTTACTGTTCTATTAGCTGCCTGAAGATATATTTTGAATCCAGCTGAATTATGTTTTAGACATCTAACTAGATTTTCCTTATTTTTAGATTCTTCTTGCCAGTTACCAAAAGCTGATCAACAAGAGGCCAGTACTTTATTTCCTTTCTGTTCAGTTTCTTTTCAAGATTCTCTAAAATAAACTTGTCAAAAGTTATCCTCTCAGGGAAATGCAGTGAGTTCAGACCACTTTACTAAATACTTACAGCTGTCTCAGACAGATTTTGGGTTCATATTATATGATCGAACACTAGAAATAGCGAATGATCTATTATCGAACCCAAATTCATGAAACCACAAAATTTCGAAGGAACGGATCAGTGAATTTTTTCCATAGGAAAAAATTTGTTGATCTCAAAAAAAAAAAAAAAAAGAAAAAAAAAAGAAAATGTACAGGCTTCGCCCCCCCCCCCCAATCCTTAAATATACCAACTCTGAGATCGCACCACAGTGAAGAAAACAGCAAAGTCTGGAGAACGGCCCAGGAAAAATTTTGCTGATCCATTCCTTTGATATTCTGTGGTTACGTGCATTTGGGCTCGACAAATGAGCATTCGCTATTTCTAGGTGCTTGCTCATGTAATAGAACCTCAGATTTCTTAAATATGTCTGGCTGGTTTCTTAAACTCTGGCTCTGTTCATAAACCTACATTTACACTAATTGTAATGTAATATTACCCACTCACATACATTAAAACTCATGTAAAAATATGCAACTGTGATTAAAAAGACAATCTCATTCTTATTTGTATATGTGATTAAACCCACTCACATGGAAAGAAGAATATATTTTCCTTTTTATGATTAAAACCCCATCTCATACAAAATATTTATCTTTGTGACCCACTTTCACACAGTTTTAACCTACTTTCATAAACTTTATTTCATTTAATAATCTATTGCAGGGAAAAATTGTATAGCAGGGGGACTGCAGCCCTCAAAAGAAAAAAAAAAAAAAAAGAAATGAAAAAAAAAAAAAAAATATTTTTTAAAAATTCACTTACATTCAAGCAGACATAGTCCCCGAGTCCCGAGTCTCGGGTTCGCGCAAGCTCGCACTCTCGCCGCCGTCCCCATGAGGGTATCCGGACTGCAGAGGAGCAGCAGGAGGACGGGACAGTGCCTCAGGATCCTCTCGTCGGCGGAAGGAGCATGTGGGATCTCTGGTCTTCAGTTTCATATTGCTGAGGGAAGGATGTATGGATTAACGGATGGACGTTAACTCTGGATTCATTCAAGGTGCCTATTATTTCATTTTTTTTTTTTTTTTTTTTTTTTGTGTGTGCTTTACTGGAGTGTGTGGTGGTGTGGTAGGGAATGCCCAGGCTTTGACCCTGTACCCTGTATGCAGGTGTTAAAGACTTGAGTTCCTACCACCACCACCATTAAAATTTTTTATTTTTTATTTGATCTGATCTGTTCCTCATAATATCTGTGGTTTGTAAATGCTGTAATGCTTGATGTTGATGTTTGATATAGTAGTAGTAGCATTGTTGCCTCACTGCTTGCTTTTGATTCTTGGCTGGTTCTGGGGTTTCCTTCTTTAGTGGGGTCTGTATCTTCTGTGTTGTGTTGGTGTTGCTTTGTTCCATTTGTGGGTGACATGTGTAACATATTCTGTCTAGGCCTCCACTGGGCCTCCGCTGAAAATTTGTTGTTTTGTTTCAGAATGTTTAAAAATGTTAAATAAAAATAAAAAAATAAAAAATTTCAATTTGCTTAAGTCCCTGAGGAATTTCTGGTTTCATTATATTTAATTTGATGGTTACGTATGTAGTATTGTTGCCTTGCCAGTCTGGTTTTTTCTGTTTTGTTTGTTGGTTGGGGTGGTTTCTGTGGCATCTCCTGCTGTCCTGCCTGTGTGTGTGTGGATTTGCTGCCTGCCATTTTGTTCTGTCCGCAGTAAAATTGACAGGCATTTGATTTTCAGACTTCAGGTTTTTCTGAATGTTTGATTGCAGATTGATTTGTGCAGTGTATGGTTGTATGCTGTTGCCAGCTATAAGGTTTTCTTTGATTCTCTTTCTGGGGGGGGCTTCTGGTGTGAGTCTGTCTCCCTCCATGTGTGTGTGTGTGGTTGCTCTGCCCTGCTGCCATCTGAATGTTTAATTCCTTGCATAATTGATGAATGCGGTAGGTAGTATTGTTGCACAGTCCAGCTATTTCTTTTTTGTTTCTTTGGTTGTGGGGTGGCTTCCGTTCTGCTGTCTGTCTGCCCTGCCTGTTTGTGTGGTTTTTTGCTCTGATGCCTGCCATTTTTACAAGGAAGTGGTATTAACTATTGCCTCTGCTGCCTCTGTGCTTTGTTGTGTTATGTTTAGAATTGACCATGATTTGAATTTTTCATTTCATCTTCTTCCACATAGTAGTAGCACCACCTTTTTCTCTAATTTTTTTTAGTTTATTTATCTGCCACTGGCAAAATGTATTTTCTTTGAATGTGGGTTTCAACAAAATAAAACTTTCAAATGAAGTCAATCATTGAAGTAAAAGCAGTATGCATTAGTGTTTTTATGGTAAATGGAAATAATAAAGTAGTAATGGTTGGAATGAATGGCTGCAGGCTGCAGTCAACCATTATTTTTTCAGGGGGAAGCAGCAACAAACTCAGACAGGCCCAGCTGAATACCTCCCAACTGTCCAGATTTTTTTCAATTTTCAAAAGAATTTTTAGCTTTTATTTTTGGTTTTTTGTGTTGTAAAAATTTGTAGTTTTATTTCTAAATGATTTGCCTGAATAAGTCACTAAATAATAAGTTTCAGACTTAAATAAAATGCAAAAAAAATGTTAAAAAGTTTCAATTTATCAAATCAACTGTCTTTATACAAATTATATTACTGTTAGTACTTATTATATATATTTGGTATTTGTTCATTTAATACTTTTTTAACTGCATAAGAGAGGTACAGGTTTATAATATTAGGCATAGCCAACCTAGCATAGAACCCTCTCAACCTCTCAACTGTAAAAATGTTGCTCTAGTACAGTGGCTTTTCATCTGTCCTTGATTTTGCAGAATGTCTGGTTTTCTGTCATTTTTTTTGTACTTGTTGATTTATTATTACTACATTGAAAGCCTTTCTGTTGTTGCCATGCAAGAAAACTTGGTATTAAAGGACAGGATTCCATTATTTTAAAAAGCTCATTACACTTGTTGGAGACTTCAGTCATCTCTACAGGCTTTACCGTGTAACTAAACAGAATGCCATGTGTGTGGTCCATAACCCATAAGTAATACAGTTTTAAATGGTATCTTTGAGAGCTTGTTTTGTTTTGTTTTTTTTTTTTATTTTTTTTTCATGTTTCCAATCACATAGATTTCTACTTTCAGCATGTTGCTTGGTACTTTAATAAGCTGAATATATTATAAATTAGAACTGCAGTGCAGGAGAAGTAGTTTGAGTTGAGTGCTTCTGGTTTTTCTTTATACTTGATTTTGACTGGCATTCAGTAATGTATTTTAAAGTAATTTTTTTTTTCATGCTTTTGTTTCCATCTAGATATTAAGTAAGTGTCATGCAGCCCATGCATTTGAAATATTTTTATTCTTCTACACTTTTTTTTGTCTTGATTGGACTTTCCATGTGATGTTGCCACCCAGGCAGGTTTAATTAAAGGTTTTTTTTTTTTTGTGGTAGCTCCTCCCCCTCCTCCCCTGACCACACCTCCCACACTTTGACAGCCCCCTGTGATTTGAAGTCACCAGCCGCCACTGATCTATTGTAAAGATTGTTTAACAAAAGTTTACCTGTAGGCACACCAGAATTGCACCAGACAGAAAACCTGCCAAGAATGGGTCCAGAAGTGATTTCAGCTGCAGCAATTCACTAACAGCTTGAAAAATCCAAGACTTCAAGGCACCAACCTGTTAAGGTCAAATATAACTTCATGAAACACTGTTCAGCAGAGTAGAATAATCTACTTTATTGTAAGAACACACTTACGTGGAAGACTAAGCAAGCAAAGCCTTGGCTCCTAGGACGCAAGAAACTTAATTCTTTTATATTATTATTATTGCTTCTATGGAGAATATTTTGTATCTATTAAACTATAGCCACTGACCAGTTAAAACTGAATATCTTTGTTTTATTCTGATTAGTAAGAATCTGCAGACCTCTTATCTGTGCCTTTCCATGCTGGACACAAGCTCTGCTCTTCTACATTGGAACTTTGTACACTGACAATATTCATATTGGTGGGAAAGAAATTATGAAAGACAGACTTAAGTATCAGAATCTATTAAAACAAGTTGAATTCCAAAAAGAGAAAATATCATTTATACATTGAACATTTCCCATCTTTACATATCTCCCTTCACAAGCAGATAACCAGAGATGGCTCCTGGGAAACTGGGTAAGGCTCATCAAGAGTCTTCTGGACTCCATGCTAAGTTACTGCCTATGAACTAAGAAACTCTTATAAGGGATAATTGCCCCTTTGCTTGTCTAGTTTAATTCCTCTTTTGCTCCTGTTCTAGCCATGATAAGCCATAGGTTTCCACTAAGCAATTGCTTTGGTGTTAAATAGAAAAAAAAAAACCTGATTTAGGCATTCATCTTTAAGAATCTTTACTACATCCCACCACTATGAAAATTTTATTATTTATTTATTTATTTTACATTTGTTAACCGGGGGTGTCTGACTGAGCCGAAAAGGCCCTTTTTCAGCAGAGGCCCGGGGAGAAAAGCTCCACAAAGAAAAATTACAGACACATTTAGTTATTTAGACATAATCAGTATACACACAAATTACAAGAGACATGTTTTTACAGTGGTATGCGGCACAAACAGTTACAGTGGAGAGAACAATCAAAAAAATATTAATTTTAAAAATAAAGGTAAGTAATAGATTCGTGGTGTACGGCTGAACTTTGGAATGTAGGTAGAATACATACATAGTACACAGGTACAATACATACACTGTAGATTAGCCAGTGTTTGTGAGTAAGATTGAAAAACTATTAACAATTGCTCTAGATTTAGTATGTATATGTTATCCGCTTTCAGTAGCCTGGGGAGTAAAATGACAAACTGACATAGAGTCCTCCTTTACAGAAATGGACTTAATCTACAGAAATGGACCAAATCACACCAGCTGCTTCAAATGAAGGCACATCTATCTGGATAATGAGCTGCTCAAATTGTTCCTGCCACCTCTTGACAATATCTTCAGTGGAAGCCAGGATTTGTCTAACCTTGCTGAAAACATCTGGGGTGATTCTGGGTAATGCCCTGACCCCCAATTTCTCAGAATTGTTTTTTTTCAAAATGTTGATGAGCACACTGAAAGTCATTCCGTAGGGCCTTGTCAAACCACTGTCATACCAGGACCATCAGTTTGGTGAGTGAAGTATTTTTATTTATTTACATTTGTTAACTGGGTAGTATCCGACTGGGTTGAAAAAAAAATGTTTTTAGCAGAAACCCGGAGAGAAAAGCTCCACAACAAAAAGAACATTATTAAGGTACAAGCAGTAAACTTAGTTTAAGTAGGACACTGTTAACAATATGTAAATGAGCTTACCATAAATATTATAGCAAAATATGATAACAGAATACAACATAAACATACATACAGGAATACTATTTTTTTACAATATATATGAGGTACATAAGTCATGTAGCTTTACAAGGTGAGTAGCTGCTGCCTTCTGGGTCTGTCAGTACCTGCAATCAATTATGACACCCCCACTAGCACTGTATGCAAAGCCTCTTTAAGGTTTCAACATGTGCATCCTAGGGTTAGCATCATGGCAAACAGTGACAATCCTCTGTTCATAGTACCATTTAACTACATCATCTACTGAGGCGGTAAACAGGGTCCATTCAAACTCTACACCCCCAAGCTCACTGATTATATGGGAAAAGGTCTCTCTAGGTAAACACTGAGCTCACCCCATGCAGATACCTCTGCTATCCATTCCCAGGAACATATCACTACACCTTTGGGTTTCCAATGTTTGTGCAGCTATATCCATGGTCATCTCTCCCAACTTAACAACATGTGCTAACCAATTAATTAACAACATACATTTTTTCTTAACTTGAATGTCCAGAGCATATAGTTTCAGATCTGATGACACAGCATTCAAGCCAGCCATTGACCATTCCTTTAAATTGCTGTGGTATAGCCATCTGTTTGAATATGGCATTTGTTACGGACAATATTTGACTAACACAGAAGTCAAATAACTCTGATTCAGCACAGACATGATGTTCCCATCCATGCCTGAGTAGCTCCATAATTTCTGCATATGAACAGATATCTCAAAATAGACCTACAGATTTAAATAAGTGGTACCTTAGCAAACACCACACTCACCGTTTCCATGGAGTCAAAATGCTTTTAATAGTCATTAGTTTTATATGAACAAACAACAGATAGAGTTTTCTTTTTAACAACTCATAGCTACATTAATGTGATCCTTTCATCAACTAGCACAAATTAACCAGATTTTCCATGCCTTCCAACTCTTGCATAATCTTTCACTTGAACCAGTCAGATTAATATCCTCTCCCTTGTCCTCTCCAATCAGATACTATCCCTCCTCCCTTAGCCTCTCCTTCCATCGATCTCATTCTTTTTTATACCTCCCTTTCTCATTCTCTATTCTTTTTTTCTATCCTCTCCCTTATTCTTTTCTTCTCTTCTTCCTACTATTCTTTCACTTGCTATCATTTCTGCTTCTGTCTGCTCTCCTGTCATCATGCTTCTCCTGTCATCTTGCTGTGCTTTTTAATTATTTTTCTATCCTAGCTCACCTCTTATTATATTTAATTTAACCTTCTTCCCACCTCTCTAACATCTCTCTACCTTACAGGTACCCTTTCCTCCTACTCCTTTCTCATATCACACACCTTCTTATCCTGTGCTGAACACACTCTTTCCAGAATCTCACTCCATCCAGAAATGTATTTGCACCATAAATATAAACTGAAAGTGATCATTCTTCCCCCCACAACATCACCCCTTCTCCATTTTAATAACATTCTTCTACTTGTGGGAGACATTCACCTTAACCCTGGCCCCTACAACTTCTCCTCTACTCTATTAATTCTACACAAACTCTCCTGCAGATTCCTTCTCCTAAACTCAAACAACTATCCTTTTATTCCATTAACATCCACAGCATACTCAACAAGATTACTGAATTACACTCCTGGATATCTCAGTACTTACCTGACATCATCTCTCTCTCTCTCTCTGAAACTTCGCTAAAACCACATAATAAAAACAATGAATTTCTCTCCCCTAGTTACAATATCTTACGTCTTGACAGGAATCACAAAAAACGGGGAGGCATTGCTATTTTTTACTCCAACATCCTTACCTTATTCCCCCTTACTAAACCTCCTCCCTCATTCTTCCCAGCAGAACTAATCATTGTTAATTGTAAGATCAATACCCACAAAATCATAACCATAGATGCTATCTATATACCTCCTGGAGACAACATACCTCTGCATGAGCATATCTTACACTGAATGGCTCACACAATTCCTAAGGAAACTATCATTCTAGGGGATGTTAATATTAATTGGCTTGTTCTCAGCTCTGACTCTTCTTCCACCAGCATACACCTATATGGTTTCACTCAGCTTATCTTCTCTTCCACTTTTCTGCAGAAACCAACAAATTCCAGCTGTATTCAGGACTGGATTCTTGTCTTCCATACTGACCTTTATCACCACTCCCAAACTCCCTGCCAGATGCTTTTAGTGATCAGTCTGCAGTATGTGTTCTATGATTCTCTACCCACTTCAGCAGACCACATACATTTAAAGAATGCCGTATGCTAACTAATTTCAACCCTGACACTTTCAATATCTTTCTCTCCAATATTAATTGGTCCTTCCTCTTTAAACCTAACTGTGGACCAGTTCAACACAATCTTTTTAAACACTTTTAACTCCCTTGCCCCTTCTAGAATTATAAGAGTCAAATCATGCTGCTCACCCTGGCTTACTAAGAAAACCTGATCTCTCATCCATTATAGAGATTTTGCTTAGAAACTGTGGCAGAAAACCAAATCTCCTATACACTACCAAAAATACAGGTAATTACGTAATCTGACCAAAAACAAATACATTCTGATAAAATCAGCTTCCACCACTCCCCCCTAATTGCTTATACTAGTAATCCCAAAAAAATGTGGGAACTCAGTCACCCAAATTCTTCAGCCATGTAACCCCTCTACATCAAACCCTTGCCCGATAACTCTCCCATAGAAACTGCTTCTATCTTTAATACATATTTTATTAATACCTTAAACAATCTTATGCCTTCCTCTAACCTTACCTATATGTTGCCTCCTAGTACACAACCACTACAAAACTCACCATTCTCTTTAAGCTCTATACCCACTAGTTACATCAAAAAGTTTCTTAATAAACTTAAGCCATGCTCTCTTTCTGCTGACAACCTACATCCTCTGTTCTGATTGCTGCCAATTCCATTGCATACCCAGCTTTTATCCTCATTAACTACTCTGTTTGTGAATCCACTGAGCCAACTCTTTGGAAGAAATTCTACATCATACCTATCTACTAAGGTGGGAACTCTATAGAACTTTCTAATTACTGCCCAATTGCCATACTGTCTCCTCTCTCCAAAATTCTAGAACACTGTGTTCATAAACAACTTATCTCTTATCTACTGCATGAAAACCTCATCTCCCCTACCCAGCATGGCTTCCGCCCCGACCACAGCACTACTACAACTCTTATCTCCTTTATTAACTCCATCTCACTAGCTAGAGACAATAATAAGCTGGTTTTCTGTGTCTTTTTAGACCTTCCCAAAGCCTTTGATACTGTCTCCCAGTCCATCCTCCTTTCTAAACTAACACAACTCAACCTCTCCCCTATAACTATTTCCTGGTTTACTAGCTACCGCACTAACAGACAGCAATCTGTCAAATAGCTCTCTGCTCTATCTCCTTTTCTCCCTACAAAGATGGGTATCCCACAAAGCTCTGTTCTTGCCCCCCCTTCTTTTAATATATGTACTAACCAACTTCACACTTCTTGCCCTCATTCTTCTATCATACAGTATGCTGACAATTCCACTGTTATCACTTCTGCTGACAATCATATGATCTGCTTTCCCTTACTCAAACCTCCTTTAACCTCACTGAAGCCTGGCTAAGTAATCACAATCTTATTCATAACCCTAACAAGAGAAATCTTCTCCTATTCCTACCTAATTCTCTCAGTCATTTTAAATATTCTTTTACTATCTCTTCCTTGAACAATACCATTATCTCTGCTGAACATCACACAAAGCAACTTGGTATTATCATAGATGACCAGCTTAAATTTAATCTCCATGCACTAAACTGTGTAAAGAAAACTTACCAAACGTTTGGCTTGCCAAAAGCACCTTACCCCTAAGTTCAGAATCTCTGTTGCTTAAGCTTATCTCCTTCCTGACCTTCTGTATTGCTCTTAGGTTCTGACCAACTTACAGTCCAATCTTCTTCCCAAAGTTGATACCACATATAACAAAGTAGCCAGATTTGCTGCAAACTTGCCTCCAAAATCTCATCACTGTCTTGCTCTCCAGTATCTCAAATGGTTAGAATTTCCTAACCAACATTTATTTTCTCAACTTCTCATAAGCCACACCATTCTTAATGAACCCTCCTCCTGTCCTAGTTTATCTTCTCTTGTCTCCTTTTATCACCCACCACACCCCCTAAGAAGCTCTGACCAACATCTCTTACAGATTCATAAACCAAAAAAAAAAAAAAAACTTTTGGTCAAAACCTTCATGCCTATCTTCCTGCTCTCTCTTGGAATAAGCTTCCATTGACCCACAGAAACATCAGCCATCCACAAAAATTCAAGTCAGTTTTCAGACTTTATCTCCACAGCTCCAAGATATATCTTTGTAACAATCCCACCTAAACCTTTTCACCTCCCTCCTTCCTACTCCTCCCTCCTTTTTCTTCTCTTCTTTTTCCCCTACCTTCTTTTTTCCTTCTCCTCTAACTCCCTTCTCCTTAAACCCTCACACTATTCTTTCTTCCTGAACTTTTTTCTAGCCTCTATTTTTTTCTCTTCTAATCTCCAAAACTTGATATCCCCTTTTTCAATTATATCTTGTCAAAATAATAATATGCTACCTGTTAACATTTAGAATCTTAATTCATTATTGTACTTTTTGCTAATTTGCTATTTGTTTTGTAACCTGTCTGTTTATATTTCTGAACCACAAAAGTATTGTTTTTTATATTACCTGTTCTCTAAATTTATTTTATTATAATTTTTGTATTAACTATTCTTTTCCACTTTGGAGAGTTTCTCCCCGGGTCTCCACTGAAAATGGGTGCAAGCTCAGACAGACTAACCCGGTCAACAAATGTCAAATAAATAAATAAATATGGCATTCAGACAGGAATTGTAAGTATCCCTGCATCTGACTCCTTCAAAGTAACAACTTCATAATATGAAAAGTACTACCCCCATTAAAAATCTGTTCCACACCCAACACTGTGTGGAGAGATGTACCAGCTAGATATCATCAAATGCCAGTTTTTTTTTTTAATCGTGCTTGAGCTCTTGTTCTCCCTTTAGCCAGAAAGAGACATTTCACATCCAAACAACCTGTTTTCATTGCCAGGGTCACATCTATCTTAACCTGTCTTGTCTCTGCTTACCTCTTGACTGGCATTGCAGCCATCCCATCCTATTCCTTGTGGATTGTGAGCTCACATGGTAGCTTACTAAACTTAGCCCAACAGGATACGTTACTTGGCCGATGGTTGCTCACTAAATGAAAGTGTTCTCCAAGCATTGATACAAGAATGGGGCCTTGTATCCATGCATGGATACAACAATGGGCCCAGTATCCATGGATGGATACAAAAATGGGCCCAGTATCCAAGCATGGATACAAGAATGGGCCCAGTATGCATGTATGGATGTAAGAATGGGCCCATTATCCAATCATGGAGACAAGAATGGGCTGAGTATCCATGCATGGATAGAAGAACGGGCCCAGTATCCATGTTCTAAGTGAGGTTTTCTTAGTCTTTCAGTAAACCATCATCGACAGGAGAATTTTTTCTTATTATTCATTGTTTGACCCTTCTTTTTAGAACAATCTGCCAAGGGTGACTCTACCAGGAGCATGATGCTCCTGACTCTTTCTAGAACAGTCTGCCCAGGCTGACCCCTCTACCTAGGTGCACAGAGCTATGTTGTCTGGATTACAGGAGCATGCAAACACCTGCACTATGACAAGACCACAGTGTTGAGAGAATTTTAATAACATCTCCTTAACAAAATATACACAATCTACCTCAAGATGCTGTAATCTTACTGTTTTATATATTTAATTGATGGAAGAGTCCCACACCATAAGCTAATTCGTTACACATGTTGTGTTTTAGTTTTCATTATTTTGGCATTTTGTCTTTTTGATTCTGTAATACCTGTCTTTCTATCTACCTTATATCTCTGGTTACCTAACAAGCTATCTGTTTATCTATCTGTAGGTATGTGCATGCATATGTGTGTGTGGGTGTGTGCCATACAGATACAAGCAGAAAAGTATGGCTGTAAGAATGGTCACATGATATTGCCTTGAATGTCAGCTGAAAGCTATAAGAGTTTAATCGCAGTGCTATGTGAGATGGTAGATTACACAGCATTTGCTCTGTGTACGAGTGTGTGTGTGTGTGTGTGTGTGTGTGTGTGTGTGTGTGTGTGTGTGTGTGTGTGTGTGTGTGTGTGTGTGTGTGTGTGTGTATGTGCATGTGTGTGCACGAGTGCATGTGTGTGTGGGTTAAATGTTTGTTTTATGCACATCTGTTTCTGAGCACATACCACAGACATGCAGGTAAAACTATTCTTAGAAAGAGTCTCATACCACCTTGACTTGCAGATAAGCCAAAGGATCAAGAACTACAATCCTTTTGTTATGAGAGATGTCAGATTACATAAAAGAACTGACAAGTTAATACCACATTAATGCCCATAGGCTACTCATCTCCCCAACATGAATCAAAAATACTTCTTTAATACAAGCTAAGAAGATGCAGAAATATTACATATTAGGAAACTGACAGTTTTCTGACATTGATTTTACCAGGTATATTTTTACATTGAAATGCTACTGCATAATTATTTTGTTGCGTGATACTATTTCTGAATTTTGACTGCTACATTTCTCCTACACATTACTGTCTGTATGCTTTGGCATGCAAATTTTCTGATTTTATCACTTAAAAATTATAATAGAAGGGAATTATAGCAGCTTAGTAATCTGCCTGTTTTGAAAACATTGCTTCTCCTTAGCAGAAATTAAAATGGAACCAAGAAGCTTTACTGGTCGATACCATATTCTTTAGTAGCCAATCATTACTGCTAATAAAGTTTTATCTCTTTGTGTATAAAATAGTAACTATATATATATATATATATATATATATATATATATAGAGAGAGAGAGAGAGAGAACAAGAGAGGGATTGTGGTATAGATGGAGGTGTCAGCAGAGTTTTTTTGTTCTACAATGATAAGCATTGGAATGCTGTGCAACCAGCTGGGCATAATTGTTAACAGTTTTGTCAGGATGTTTAGTGTTTATGTATTGTGTGACTTGTAGTCACTGAAGCCTACTGGAAAAGCCTGAATTACTGTGAATGTTCAGCTATATGAGATCAAACTAAAGGAGAATAAATAAAACCTTAGATATCGGTGAGATGTTAAAAATAATAATGCTTATGGAGAGAGGTGAAGTGGAATAAGAAGGGAGGTGTGGAACACAATAAATCTTTGGTTATTTAGGATGGTGTTAACCTTTTTTTCTTGGTGATGAGGGAAGGTGGCTATGTAACATTGTTGTATCAAAGTTTTCTTTGCCAGAACAGCCAGCTACATGCCTTGATATGTTTTTTTTTCACATATGATAATGGAGGTTGTTTATAGAGTCAATATATCACATGGGCAAGTCGATTCTGAGCAAAAGTGCTAGGTCATGTTCAGAAGTGCAAAATAACACATCCCAGCAGAGCCTATCGAGGCTTCCAGACATGTTAACATTACAGCCCCTAAACAATGGGAGGCATCCAGAATGCCTGCATATCTCAAAGTTGTCAACTCTCATTCAAACCTCAAAACAGGACAAAACACTATTAGAACTGTCTAATTTTTTCTTTGCACCACAATGGGATTAGAAGTCATTAATTTTTCATGAAGCAAAAAAGAAGCTGTACAGTTTTCTAGGACTGAGTATATTTTTCAATTTTTGTAAATCTGTCATGAAAAAATTGCCCTATGATTCACATGCAGACACAATGGTTGTATGTTGTTTGCTTTTGATTTCCTGGATTTTGTATTACTTTATTGCCTTTTTCTATTTTGTATACTGTGATTTGTTTTCTTTACACCGTGTTTTACTTGTATTCTGCTTGTTATTGTATATTAAAACTTGGAAAGAGACCACAGCTGTGTGTCTTGTGAGTCAGACAGAAATTAGAACAGGTCAGTTAAGGAGTTGCACAGGAGTTAGAACAGATCAATTAAGCAAGCAATAATCCCTGACAGGTTATGTGTTAATTTGTAATTAACACCCACCCGGGGGTGCTATGAGGCATTACAGAACTAACTCAAAAAATAAGCCACCCTGGTGGAATCACAAAATCAATAGGCTGTATAACAGAAGAAAGAAAATCATGGCAAAAATTAGGAGGTGCAGCACCCAGCAGGATAAAAGCACTCTCATCAAACTAAACAAACATCTCAGAGGACAAATAAAGTCTACCAAAGTCAAATTTCAGGTGTTTGGCCTCCCAGGCCAAGGACAACCATAAAGCATTCTTTAGCTATGTCCTCAACCTCAAAGGCAATACACAATTGTGTGAAGAGCTCACTAAAAATGGAGCCACCTATACTGAGGCAGAAGATATAGCAAACCTCCTGGCTTATACGTGCAGCTCCAACACTACCCCTCTCTCCTCCTCAACCCTCCCCTCAGGAGATACCATTAAATATGACTCCCTCTACTATCACTAGAGAACAGGCCCTTAATGCTCTAAGACCAAGAACACTGCATCAATGGGCCCAGACAATATCCCAAGATGCCTCCTAAATAGCATGAAACATGACCTATAATGGCCTCTGGAATTACTATTTAACTGCAGCCTCTAAACAGGCTTTGTGCCTCATGAATGGAGAACAGCAACAGTCATCCCTCTGCACAAAGTTGGGCCATCTACAGATCATGGAAACTACAGACCCATATGTCTCACTAGTCTTATACATAAAGCCATGGAAAGAATAATCATGGAAATGATCAACAGAGATAGAGTAGATCTCCAGACAGTGGACCCAACCCAGTTTGGTTTTGTCAAGGGCAGATCATGCCTACTTACCCTGGTGGACTTCTTTGAGAGGGTAACCAAAGCAATTGATGAGGGAAAATGATTCACACTGCCTACCTGGACCTGGCATAGGCATTTGACACAGTACCCCACTCCAGCATTGTTGACAAACTCAGGAGGTTAGGTAAAAACTCGTATGTTATCCAGTGGATAGCCAACTGGCTCAGAGACAGGACCAAGGAAGTTAGAATTGGAGAGTTCACCTCTACAAAGAAGCCAGTCACAAGTGGAGTCCCTCAGGGATCAGTCCTTGGACTTTTCCTTTTTGACATTTACTTCTCTGAAGTCAAGGCCAATGTCAGTGGTCTCTGGCTGACTTAATTTGCAGATGATTGCAAATTGGGAACTGTCATTGAATCTCACACTGACACAAATGTTCTCCAGGAGGGGTTGACACAGACAAACAACTAGTGTCAGAGCCATGGACTAAAACTAAATGCAAAGAAATGCATAATAGTATACTTTGGAAAGTCATCTACTCCTGGTAACTATGATATTGACAACATGCCCCTTAAAGGTGACCCAGTAGTCAGGGACTTAGGGACACACATAGATAGCAATCTAGCCTTTGACCATCACGTGTCTAGAGTGGTGAGGAAATCCTATGTTGCGCAACTTATAAACAAAGGTATGGCATCTAGGTCCAAGAAAGTCATTGTTCCATGGTATTCAGTATTCATCAGATCTACCATTGAATACAGCACTCCCCTTTGGTATGTACCTAACTAGGTATATCCAACAACTGGAACATCCACAGAGATTCCTCACTAAAAGAATAAAGGGCGTAAGTAAAATGTCCTCTGCAGACCACTTCAAGACCCTATTCCTGTAGTCTGTCTCCTACTGGCTGACAAAGTTCACAGACAATTGCAAGCTGGGAGCTAGTAATAACTCTCCAAGTGATGTTGACATCCTACAGAAAGGCCTCACTGAGACCAATGACTGGTGTCAGAACCATGGCCTTAAGTTCAATGCCAAAAAATGTGTCATCACCCCCTTTGGGAAAAAAACGGTTCCCATGAATTTCCACATCGATGGTAGTCCACTGAAAACAGAAGGCATTATAAGAGATCTGGGAACACAGGTTGACAGCAACCTCTCTTTTGACCACCATGTTGCCACTGTGGTCAGAAAGTCCTTCTATGTGGCACATCTCATTACTAAGGGTTTTGCATTCAGGAAGAAAGAGGTCATTGTCTCCCTCTACTCTTCCCTCATTAGGCCAATCATCAAGTATAATGCCCCATTTGGTATGTACCTCACTAAACACCTGCAACAACTGGAGAGGCCACAAAAGTACCTAATAAAGGGGATCCTAGGCCTTAAACATTTGCCCTATATGGACAAACTCAAAAAACTCCAACTATTCTCTGTCTCATATCGCCTACTTAGAAGAGATCTCTGCTTGACATAGAAATCCATGTCTGACACAGCTTTGTTAGAAATGCTGCATCTAAAGAAATCCCAATCCCTCTGCACCACATGCTCCAGAGACCTCAATCTCATTACCAAACTCAACAGAACATGCTGGAGGGACAGGTTCATGACCCAGAGACTGCCCATGCTATGGAATAGACTTTCCATACAAGTCAAGCCGAGCACCTCACTGGCCCTCTTCAAGAGAAATCTTGATGAGTGGATGGGAAATAGAAAATTCACCCCAGGGATCAGTCCAGTGGCTTTACTCGACAGAGGCACTTGGAACTAAGGTTGGGTGGCACGATGCCAGGGTAATCCTATGGGCTAAGCTTGTAAAGGCTCCAGGGCCATTAGTCTAGTACACACCTATGAACCTATGAGCAGCCTTTTGAGGGGGGATCTATGCCTGGCATACAGGGTATTGTCAGACTCCACTCTGATGGACCGCCTGCATATCCACAAAACAAACAGCACCAGAATTACCCATTCTAAAGACTTAAACCTTGCCTGTGATATAAATAGGACCTGCTGGAGAGACAGGTGTGTATCCCAAAGACTACCCCATCTATGAAACATGGTCTCCATCCATGTAAAACAGAGTTCCTTCCCTAACCTAGTTCAAGTGCAACATGGACAATTGGATGAGGAGCAGGAAATTCATCCCTGGTTTGGCACCTAAGTCTCTAATGGACACAGGCAACCTGTGAATGGTTCATCTCCCACGACCCTGCTTGTAAATGTTTCATCTCCCAAACCCATGCTTACGCTTATCAAGGGTATCAGAACTTGTTAGAGATGGGGGCGTGGCCAAGGATGAACACAGGATAGCAGCAGATTTCTTCAGCTCCACCAATTTCACTGCACTGACAGGAATTAATTACTTAAAAAATTAATTTATGAAGTAATTTTCTTTCTAAATATGTTTGTTTTATATATTTCTTGAACTATATCTAAAAAAGAAAGGAACTTTTAACAATATTCCTGTCAGAAATCACTTTGGAAATTTTCCTGTCAGTTTCTCTGTCTGAAATGAGTTCCAGTAAGACAAATTCTCAAGACTCCAGCATCAAGAAAGAACTTCAGTCTCTGATAACTACAATCCAGCAACTTACTGCCAAGATGGATAAACTGGATACTAAAATTGATACCTTCATAGAAAAAACTACAAAACAAATAGACTTGTTACACATAGACTTGCAACAACAGAAGATCCAGATGACAAGCATAGAAGAGGCTGTAAATGACATGGAAAATAGAATCCAAGAAGAGGAAATCAATGTTGAGTTTTTGCTGAAACAAAATACACATCTACAAACAAAGCTTGATGACCTGGAAAATAGATCTAGGCGCAATAACATTAGGATTTTTGGACTACCAGAAAATATTGAAGGTAACAATATTACTTCTTTTTTAACAACATGGCTCCCTAAAACTTTAGACTTACTAGAAGCTTTCTCTTTTGGTATCGAAAGAGCCCATAGATCTATAGCTAATACTAACTCTAACAAAAAGTATCCTAGATCAGTTATAGTCAGATTTCTATCATCTTCTGATAAAGAAATGGTTCTTAAATCTGCTTGGGCTAAAGCTCCTGTTAAAATTAATGAGACAACTGTGCGTTTTGATAATGACTATTCTTCCTTGGTAATTACTAAAAGAAAAGTCTTTCTGCCATTAATAAAGGAGCTTAAAAAAGCACAGTTTAAAACCTACCTTCCGTTTCCTGCCAAGCTAAAAATCTTCCTTCCTGATGGTCCTAAAATTTTTGATGACTTAGACTCTGCATTGCTGTTTATCAAAAAAAATAAGATTCTGGATAAAATAGAGGAAATGGAATGGGCTAGTCCTTCATTAAAGAGGTTGGTAACTGAAACTTCGTGGAAGACTTTGGAGAAGAAGAAGAGACTAAAAAACAAATGACATGTTCTTTTTTTCCTCTCACTTTAATTTTCTTCATTATTAATCTTTTTAAATATAGTTTCTGCATTTTCAGAAAGCCACAAATATTCTGAAAAAGATTTAATCAAAATTATTTTCTGTGTACAAAGAGCTGTTTTGTCTCATAAGCAATCAAAATATCTGAGGAACTAATAACAAGTTATCATTCAATATGTTTCTCTTTCTGACAAAGAGAATTAAGGTCAGTAACTTGATACATTTTTTTTTTCTTCTTTCTTCTCTCTTCTCTTCTTTTTTTTTATTTTAAACAATAACATTCTATTTAGATTATGCAGTGGGTAAGGGGTGGGGGGCAGAGAGAGAAATGTGATGAGAATATGATAAATGGAATGATAATTTATTTATTCCTTGTAAAAAGTTTATATGCTGTTTAAATGCTATTGCTAATTATACTTTCTTGATTATATTGCTTATGCTTATTCACAAATAATATGTCATGCTTTAATTAATAATAATTAGAACTAAATAATAGTAAATAGTATGTTTCATTTCCATCTTTATTAATATAAACAGCAAGTAATATTCCACTGTAAATACTTTTTATAGCTTCCTTTTACATTTTTTTATCTATACTTTGCTCTCTCTTATTTCCTACTTTCTCTTTTTCTTTTCTCTGTTCTTTCTCTTTATTCTCTTTCATATTAATATATTGACATTCTTTTGATCATACAGGTACAGTAAATAATAAGATTTGTATAAAAATTGAATTAGGGCAAAAATAATCTGTTCTATCACATATTAATAACTTTGGGCTTAGTTTCACTTTCATAGAGGCTGTAATAACTTGTAAAGTGCTTCGCGAAGGTTTTGCTATGTTTAGCTTCACTTATACTGCTAAATGAATGTCAGTCACTTGTTTTTAACAAAATTCCCGCCAAAATCTTAAGGGAGACAATTTGGGATGTGGGTTACCTCGTGAACAGTGTCCTCGAGTTGTTTTAAAAGCTTCAACACTCAAAACTCATGCAGAGAAGCTGAAAGCAGTCAATTTGAACTTTGACCCCAGAATTCACGCTGACACATCGCAGATTCATGAAGAACACTCAACCAGGAAGTAGAACTGCTGCAAATGCGACTCTGCGATGGAATATGAACTCTTTATCATTTAAATGTGAGTTATTGTATATAATTACTTAGTTATTTATGTTATAATTTATAAAGTATGTAAGTTATAATGATTTTGAATGATGAAGTTTCTCATAGTAAGCAAATGTAATCTTTTAGAAGGCATAGAAAGTGAAACTTTTATACAAGTGTTTTTGAAAGTTCACTTGACTGCAGCTTATTAATGTATGTAAAAAAACCTATGATTTAAACTTATACACTGCTATGATTCATTTGATTTATATGATTGACAAGCATAAATAACTTTATGACTCTATTCTGGAAGAAGTTGTCATCTGACATATTTTAAAGCAGCAGCTTAGATATGCAAAACACTGATGGCTTTCTTCACAATAAAGCAAGTGTTTTTGAAAACTTGCTTAACTTTGCAGTATGATTTATAGCAATACCTATAAATATAATATTTTATTCTACTGACAATAATAAGTATAAGAAAAAAGCTCTGATACAAGTAATTTAAAGTCTTTTGGAAGCTGTTAACTGCATTTACATGACAGAATATAGATACATCTTAATATATGTAATGTATGAATCATATTAGCCAAAGTTATTGATCTAATTGAACATTAGAACTTATTTTTATAAACTTTGAATAAATTAATGTGTAGATATGCCCTTCCTTTTTTTTTTTTTTCTCTCTTTCTTTCACTCTCGCTTCCTCTCTCATGTTTTTTATTTCTCTCTCTCTTCTTGGTTCCTAATATCAAGTTTATTTGAATGCTATTTGAATATAAATGTATTATATTAAATAGATGTATATAGTAGTATGAATAATTTTTTAAAAAAAATGGTTTCTCTTAGTATATATGATGCTGTTTTATCAAATGTGTAGTTTTGTCTTACCAGATAATCTAATTGAAAGTTATTAATTTAAGTTAAATATAACAAGTATTAAATTGATAAGGTGGCAGCTGAGGTACTGTTGCTTAGGGTAGGGGGTTAACTTGAGTAGTATGTACTACTCTAAGTTGGAGTTTTTAACTCCAGGCTGGGTGCAAGGTTTAATCCTTACATTATTTTTTTCTTATTCACTGTTGTATGTATATAGTTCTGACATCCACAGTACACTTTGTAAGCTCATTGTCACTACAAACAAAATTAAATCTTATACAAAATCCCATAAGAGACTCAATAAATACAGCTATATCTAAAGGTACACCTAAAGGAGGAGGTATAATATTACTTATTTTGTTAATTGTTATTTTAATCATAAGTTTTCTATGTTTTAAAATTGCCAAATGACTTCTCTAAAAGGAATTTCTTTAAACATTAATGGACTGAATAATTCGTGTAAAAGGGCAAGCCTAATAAGATACATTAATTTACATAAGGCCAACTTAGTCTTCCTACAAGAAACACATCTCTTGAAAAAAGATATTGATAAACTAGCCACAAACAAATATACAGTATAGGTTAGTTCAGAGCACACTCAGAAAAAAAGAGGAGTGGCTATTTTATGGAATAAAAGTATGCCCATTCCTAAAACTATTAAGTCTTATCAAGATGATAAAGGAATGTTTTGTATGGTTACAATACAAATTAATGGGAAGACTTATACATTAATCAATATATATTGGATACCTGGAATTGGTATTAATACAGTGAAATACCATCTTGATAAGATCATATCATTCTCTATAGGAGATATTATTTTAGCTGGTGACTTTAATTGTATATTACATGAAAATGACACTACCACTATAGAAAAAAGGAAAATTACATCTACTGCAAAACATTTAAGGGATTTTGCTAATTCTTATCATTTAAATGATATTAATAATCAGATAGATTCAAAATCATTACCATATACATTTTTTTCTAACAGGTACAAAACTTATTCAAAAATAGATAGAGTCTTTATTTCTAACCAAATGGTAACAGAATTAATTAATTCTAAAATCATTTCATGTCCTATATCTGATCATAATTCAATTGTTTTTGAGTTCATGATAAAAAATACTCACAATGTTCAGATCAAAAGGATACCAGCATACTTAACTCAATTAAAAGACTATAAAGAATATATACTTTCAGAAGTACAACATTTTCTAGATATAAATAATACTCCAGAAGTTTCCATTGTTTATGTATGGGATGCTTTAAAATCATATTTATATGGACAAAGTATCAGATGGTATAATAATAAAAGGAAATCTTGGGATAAGGAATTGTTAGATATTCAAAGTAAACTAGATTCTTATAAACATAATAATAAAGAAAATATTATGGATAAGAAAGTCATTGAAGAAATAAACAAACTAAATGAGAAATACAAAGAAATTTTAACTCATAAAGTTAAAATAACTTTAGAGAAATACAAGTTCTTGTCTTACTCAATAAGCCCCAAATACTTACATAGACTTAAAAACAAAACAAAAAGGTTAAATAAGCAAAATCACATCAAAGAAATCTTTTCTCTAAGGAAAAAGAAGAATGTTTCTAGTCTACCAGAAATACTAGATGAATTTAGAAATCACTTTCACAAAATTAATCATAATAACATTAACATGGAATCTAAAGATAAAATAAGGGAATTTATAACCACAAACATGAATAAAAAACTTAATAAACAACAGATTAAACTATTGGATAAAAGTATTTCATATACAGAGGTTGTTACACAAATAAACAAGCTTAAATCAAATAAAGCACCAGGTAATGATGGTATTATACCAGAGATATATAAAATCCTTTCTAAAAGTACATACTCATTAATACATAAGGTTTTTATTTTGGCCCAAAATGAATTAATAACCCCCCCATCTTGGCAATATACATTTATTTTGCCAATCCTAAAACCTAATAAAGATCCAACTAGATGTACTTCATATCGACCCATCTCATTACTTAATGTTGATTATAAAATGTTTATGAGTATTTTTGCTGATAGATTGAAGACAATCATCCCTGGCATTATAGATATAGATCAGACAGGCTTCATTGTAAATAGAAATACTTTTGATAACATAAGGAGAACTCTAACATTAATTGATTTTGCAAATAGGAAAAAGAAAGATTTAACTCTTATTAGTCTTGATATAAGCTCAGCATTTGATTCAGTAAGTTGGGACTACCTGTTTACCTTACTGAAGTGCGCAAACTTCTCAGAAGCATTTGTAAATCTAATTGAGCATTTATACAGAGGAACATTGGCTTATATTAAGATAGGAACATATGTCTCACAAAAAATACCAATCTTTAAAGGTACAAAACAAGGGTGTCCACTCTCCACTATTATTCACTTTAATAATGGAGCCTTGGGCTAATTTGATCAGAAACAGTACGGACATAGAGGGATTTGAAATAGATGAAAATACAACATCTAAAGTTCAACTCTTTGCAGATGATGTTCTAATTACATCAGCAGGATCTAATTCTTCTATGCAGTCTCTGTTTGATAAAATGATAAATTTTAAAAGTATTTCTGGTTTAATATTCAATGAAGAAAAAACTAAAATACTACCTATATACGCACGAAAAAATGTTCTCATTAATGATTTTACTAAATATGTACCCAATTCAGGTCAGATAACTTATTTAGGTATAATATTATCTAAAGACATTAAATCTATTATACATAATAATTATAATGCCTGTCTTCTTAATATACAAAATCTCTTTAATACCTGGAATAATATGTTTTTTACTATGGAAGAGAGACTTACAATTATTAAAATGATAATTTTTCCCAAGATATTATACTTAATACAATCAATAATACTTCCACCTACAAAAATAATTATCAAGAAATTGAATACACTAATGTTAAATTTCCTATGGGCACCTAATAGACCTAGGATTGCTTTAAAGAAACATACTAATAGTTGGTCTCAAGGGGGTATTTCTTTTCCAGACTTCAATTTATATACTATCTCTTCTATTATAAAAGTTATTACTTTATTAATAGATCAGTTATATGTTGCAAAATGGAAAGATTACTGGGAGATAATTAGTATTCACTTCATGAAAATCTCTTTAACAAATAAAAATATGATTATAAATAACTCCATGTTATGGTTACTAAAAGAATTTTGTACCTCACCTATTACACCTAAACATATAGTTAGTTACCCATTAAACATTATTATTAGCTATCGTAACTTTATATTCATGCATCCTAAATATAAAGAATGGAATTTTATTATATTCCCTATAATGTATACTCGGGGTATGCTTTTGTCATCCACTTCTGAAGGATCTCATTTAACTACAGATAATGATCTAAAGTACTGGTATCAGTTGATATCTGATAATAAAGTTAAAAATCTAGATTTCTTAAAACAAGAATTTGATCTAAGAGAAACTTGCTGGTTAGAGGTTCAGACCTTTAGGCAATATCTCATTGATAAAATAGATCTAATGTCTATAACAGTTAAAAAATCTGTCCCAACATTGATTGATTACTTGATATCAAATTTACAACATAAAGTTTCTGATAAAGGTAAACTTTCATACATACATAAAATTATCAGACAAGAAACTTTTTACAGTGTAGATACCTACTGGAATTATTTCATTTCCATTAATGGTGATCCACCAAATCAACAAGATAAACAATATATATTGGAATCTGCCTATAAAACTATGTCTTCCATTGTCTGGAGACTTTTTACATGGAAATTTTTACATAGATCCTTTTATACACCTTTGATGATGAATAAAATAAATATTAAAGATAATCTATGTAAAAGATGTAATATAGAAATTAATGCAGACTGGGCTCATATGTTTTATGACTGTATAAAATTGAAAGAATATTGGAAGTCAATTAATGAATTTTTGCAGGCTCTTTTTACAGATAATTTTATTATTTCTAAATCCCTTATATTATTCAACACACCTGTACCTCAAAGTGTTAAAAAGGTTAAGCTTCCCTTGTTATGGTCTATCCTAGCAGTGGCTAGAAAAATAATAACTAGAAATTGGATTTCAGATACACCTCCTTCGTTCAATGAATTTAAAAATGTTATGAATATAGTGTGCCATATGGAATTGAATACAGTGAAGTTAAGAACTAATAGAAAAACGTCTTATTATATTGTATGGGATAATTTACAAAACTTGTTAAACAAATCTTAACTTCAATAACATGGTATTTTAGTTTAATTAATTGATCTGATTGTAGTGGATGTCTTTGTAAATACTTTGGTTGTTTTGTTGAATGTTATAATCATACCTATTTTAATTACTTGTATAAAATTGTTATGATATTTTCTTGTATGTTAAAAACAATAAACTTGTTTTAAAAAAAAAGACCTTGTCAGAGATTTGGGATGCATGGCTAGGCTTAAAACGGCCCTTGTGGTCATTAGCCTAGTAATATCCTATGAACCTATGAGCCTATGATTCAGATGCTGTATAACATACATTTATTTTGCAGGGGAAATATACCAGGTGTTTCATGTACACATTTTTGGTTCAGGGAGTCCATTTAAGGTTGCAAACTTCAAAAATATATATTAAATGGAAATTATGTGAAAACTATGGACATTGCAAATGTTTCTCTCAGATGCTTCCAAAAAAATCTAAATATTTTATTTTCATAGAATTCACACTGCAAGTGACTCACTGAATTACTGAAGAAGATCCAAGCAGTGCTTGCTGCTCAAGGTTGCACAATATGCTGAAAAAGACGATTTTAAAAGGCATGCATTTTCTTCTTTATTTAATGGGGAAGAAACATTGGGAGTCTGTAACATTATTCAACTTTGACAATAATGATGAAAAGGAATTAAAGTAGTAATGTAGCAGGTGTAATCTGCAAGGTTATGGAAATATCATTATGGAATTAATAAATATTGCTAACCTGCAGTCTCTTGACCCAACCCAGTCTGGATTCATCAGGAGCAGGTCCTGTCTGATTAACCTGGTCAAACTTCTTTGAAAAACTTAACTGAAATTATCGACAAAGGAAAATAGTGCATACCACATATCCAAAGGAGTTTAACATCATCCCAAACTCAGGTATGGTAGATAAACTCTCCCTGCTAAATGTCAATTCCTCTGTAACTCTCTGAAAAGCAAATGGCTCACAAATAGAACACAAAAAGTTAGGGTGGATGACTCAGTCTTCTTCACAGGACTTGTCACTAGCAGTGCACCCCAGATTTCAGTTCTTGGAGCTACTCCTGTTTGTCATTTGCTTCTCGGAGGTCAAAGCTAATGTTAAGGATTTGTGGCTGACCAAGTTTGCATATGTCTATAAACTTTGTCCCATTATAAAGGAGGAACCAAGATCCTCCAAGAGGGCGAGGGCCTGGCCCAAACAAAATAGCTGGTGTCAAAACAATGGACTAAAACTGAATGCCAAGAAATATGTAATCATATCCTTTGTCAAGTATGTCTCCCCTTGTAACTACAACATTGGCAATACATTCCTGAAAACTGATCCTATAGTTTGGGATCTGGCAACCTGTCCCAATAATGAAGTGTCTTTTGATCATCATGTATCCACTGTTGGAAGAAAGTCATATTCATTGAGCAGTGTATAGGTAAATGTATTCTGTCGAGGTCCATGGATAGAATCTTTCCACTGCACTTGGCACTGATGAGACAAATCATTGTGTATAATGCCCCTTTCAGTATGTATGTTTCCAAACATTTGTCACAGCAGGAATGGCAACAGCACTCAAAAAAAAATAAAAATCAAAGGCCTAAATCACAAAAGGTATGTAGAGCATCTCAAAGCCTTGTCCATTTTCACACTATCATACAGGCTACCCGAGGGCAACCTCTGCCTCATATATAGATCTTCAACATACTCTATTCCGTCTGGCTTATTGCACATTAATAAGTCCAATGGCATCTTAAATCCCTGCTCATAAGATGTCAATCTGTTTTTTGCAAAATAAACAGAACTTTTTAGAAGGATAGGGATGTATCACAAAGAATACCACCTCTATGGAACCGTCTTCCACTCCACATAAGGCAAAGTCATTCTCTTTCTATAACTGGGGTGGCACAGTGGTGCAGTGGTTAGCATTGTCACCTTACAGCAAGAGGTTCTCCAGTTTGATTCTCAGCTGGGGTGCCTTCTGTGTGGAGTCTGCATGTCCTTCCTGTGCTAGCGTGGGTTTCATCCGGGTGCGCTGGTTTAATCCCACATTCCCAAGATATGCTGCAGGTGGATTGGACACTCTAAATTGGTCCTAGGTGTGTGTGTGTGTGTGTGTGTGTGTGTGTGTGTGTGTGTGTGTGTGTGTGTGTGTGTGTGTGCCTTCTGTGGAAGGTCAAGTGCCGGGCTGGCAACTCAACACCAGAAAACTACTTCTACTCATTCTGTGGACCTCTGATCCACTGTGGTGACCCCTAACAGGATCAGCCGAAAGGAGAACATTTTTCTTTCTGTATTCAAATGGAACTTGCATGAATGGATTGGTAACAGCAAATTCATACAGGTTTAGCATCCCTGTCCCTAATGGATAGGGAAAACATATAAGTGTCCCAACATATCCTTGTTTGGTTGGTTCCTGGGTTATTCATATGCAAAGTATAAGGGTTATAAACTACCATGTGAATGTAAGGCTAGGCTTCTTAAGATCCTCACAGATCAATAGCCTAGTAGGTACACATGAACCTATAATGGAGACAGTTGCAGCTTAAACAAACCCAACGAAAATGTTTATACATGAAAATTAAAAATGTTCTCCTGTAGAAAAGCTGATGATACTTACACTTCGAATGAGTTAAAGAAATGTTCACAGTCTTCTAAATTTAGTGACTTAAAACAATGGTTGATAATAGGCAAAATGGTTTAGGTGATGCTAAGAAGATGCTGGAGCATAATGGCAGATTAAATACATAGGTTAGGATTGATTATTTAGGGAAGGAGAGCATAATACCGTAAGGGCCAAGATCACATTGCACCAATGTGTTTAAAATATACAAGCCTCCGTTGTGCTGATATGTGCATCCCAAAGTATTTTTTGGCTGTGTGGTGCAGATCTGAAGCTGTTGCTAGGCCTCATGTAGCAAGGATTAGTGACCCAGAGGTTTTGGGAAGGGAGGAGGTCCTTCCTGATGTCACACATCCAGACTGAGTGTAAGGCAGGCAGCCAGCAAACATTAAGGAATACATTTAAAAGCAAACAAACAAACAAACAAACAAAACAAAACAATACAGTATGTGGAGGAAGGAGAAAAATGTTTAACAGGTAGGTGCATAAGAACTGCTAGCATGACTCTCAACTGCCTGGATTTTGCAGAATGCCCAGATTTTTGCTTCATCTTTTTAGTCTATTCCTCATAATGTTTGTGGATTTTTGGCAAATCACTGAGGACTGACATTTGATGCAAATCTGTTATTGTATCATAAGAGCAATAAATAAAATGGACTCCTGATTTTGATCCTTTGCCCTCCATTATTTTGGCATTGTCCAGATTTCTTGTGATAAGAAGTGGAGAGATATGGTTGGTAGGATTGTCACTAAGATGTGGGGGATTAACATTTTGTCTCAATCTGCAGACAATGAAAAGAGTCACTGTAAATCTGTAGATGTTAATGTTTCAGAAAAAGTGATATAAGATGTTTGTTCTTTTTTTCTACATTACTGTGGGCTGACAGACGGACAGAAGGTTAAGGCTGTAATCGCTGTGATATTGGGTTTGATTACCTATGACTTCATTTGCTTACTGTATGACCTTGAGCAGTTTACTTAACCTGACATTTCTCCCAGGTCAACCTTGGAAAGTGGAGTGCGTGTATTCAGTGGGCCTAACTGGGTAATAAATAAATATTATTATAGGTGTTACTAGCATGCTGGTTATGTAGTGCAGTTTTGTGGCTGTTTTTATTTTAATTACATATGTTGGGTGGATTTGGAATGGATAATGAAAGGGAGGTTAATTGCTAGCAGTTGCAGTTGAATGGTAGACAATGGGATTAGACAGAGGTTAAAGCAAGGGTTAGAATTTTGCAATTTTGTAAAGTCTCAAGGGTAGAGAGATGGAGAGGAAGGAGGTAAAAGGAAAGTAAAAAAAAATAAAGCTGGAAGAGGGTGGGAGAAGGGAGTCCTGCAGAAGAATTTTTTGGTAGCAAGGAAGGAAAATAGGTTGACACAAGGGGGGTTACATAAGGAAATGGGGTGTTATCAGGGTACTGACAGTGTTTCATTTATGTTTCAGATGCTGGACGTCCACATGTTGAAAGATCACTGGTCACCAACTGTTACACAAGCAGAAGCATTGTTCAAAGATATGAAAGCACCACTGCAGCCAGCCACAGGTGAGAGGGTGGAAAAGGCATAAAGCTGCAGTGGAGTAGAGAAGTGGCAGTATCCCCAGCAAGGCAAGAAGGAGATCCAGGGCCCAGCCTGTTGGGGCCAGAAGTGTTGTGGCAGCTGGGCCTCGGCAGTCATCAGATAATGCTGATTGTCATGTGCAAGTGCAGGAAGATTTATCAGTTATTGATTATCTAGCAGGTTTATTGCAAGGTCTAGATGAGAGTGAGTATAGCAGGTCACAGGAGCTGGTGAGTTTTGTGGAGCAGGTTCATAAGGCATCAGTCAGGCATAGGTGTGACTGAGCCTGAGTCATGTTTAAGTACCCTAGCCTTGATGGGGCTGTTTGGGGATAGGGACTCATCTAGAGAAACAGTGCTTTGATAACAGGGAGGAGGAGCTTAGGTGTAGATCCAAAGGACTGTTTTACATCTCAGACATTTTTAACAGGTAGATCAGGGTATGTATTACCACCTCATATTTCACTTGCAATGATGGAGAAGATCTGGAGTGGAGATTATGTTGACCTTTTTGAGCTGATTAATGCAGATGGGTGCAGAGGACAGTGGAGGTGAAAGCTCCTAGTGATAAGTATTTGGTAGCAGACATATCAGTTTTAAGAAAAAGGAGGACTGGTAGGTTTAGGGACTAGACCTGGGAATACTGGGTCTTCGGTTTTGTATATTATATTGCAGTGGTATTGAAGAAGGATGCAGCCCAGCCTTACCACTTTGAAATATTTGCTTATTATTCAGAGGCTACACAGAAATTTTAGCTATGGTATGATCACTGTTTTTGCAAGAGAAAGGAGGTAGATAAGTCACTGGCATGGGAGGAGAGACAAGCTGACATCTGTCTTGTAAACATGCTAAATAGGCCTGAGAGCCAAGGATGGCTGTATGCAAGGGACAATGGGGATAAGTCAGACTCTTTATATTCTTTTAATGCAAGGAAATACTCTTGGATGGCTTGTAGGTTTAATAATGTTTGTTCCAACTGTGGAGGCAGCCATGTAGTGGTTATGTACTGGCATAAGGAAGTGGGAGAACAACAGTTAGTCATGGAGTAGCAGTTTGGGGAATAGGCAAATGTTGGCTGGACAGAACAATTTTAGGGGTAAAGGTAATTTTATGGGACAAGGGGAGTCATGCCCTTTAAAAGCATTGCCAGAAAGCAGGTTCTCCCATGTGCTCATTAAGGTGTACATCTTAGTTGCCTTATTGGTGGAATTCCCCACTGAAGAGAAGGTGGAAGATTTGATTTGGGGCTTTACAGTGGGATTTTCTATTAAGTCAGGAGTGTGGGGGAGCAAGATGGTGTGTTGTAGTATAACATCTGTAAAAGGTTAGGAGGAGATTGCGCAGAAGTTACTAAATAATGACGTTAAGGCTGGAAGAGTTTTTGGTCTGTTTGAGATGCCACATTTTCAGCATTTTCATAATTTACCATTTAGTTTAATTCACAAGAGAACGCCTGGTGAGCTCAGATGATTTGTTGTACCATGAAGGAGGTTCTGTGAATGACGTCATTGCTTGGCCCGGTGCTCAGGCACAGTATGTGTCCATGGATGATGCTGTTAAGCTCAGTAAGAGTTTTAAAAAGCACTAGTAAGTAAAGTAGGCTATTTTCACTTGCTCATCAAAGAGGAGGACAGGGGATGGTTTTAGATGACAAATACTAACTTAATAAGGCCATGCCCATGGGGTGTGGAGTGGCATGTGCTACTTTTGAAAAGTTTAGAACAGCCCTACAATGGATGTGGTAGAAGTGGGCCACTAGCCAGAAAATTGTGCATTATTTTGATTGCTTGTTCGTGATCTGGGCAGAGAAGGGAAAGAGAAGTGAGAGGGTGGAATGCAATGTTTTATAGCATTGTGTGATGAACTGGGGGTACCTTTATCCCATAATAAGTTGGAGGGTCTGAGTAAAGTTTTAAGCTTCTTAAGTTTGGAAGTGAACAGAATGGGCCTGTTTTGTTTGCCACAAGAATAATTAGAAAAGTTTAGGGTCAGGATTGAATCAGTCAAACAGAAAAAAAACATTAGGATTTGGGAAGTCATGGAATTGCTCTCTCTGTTGAATCTTTTTTGTAGAGAGATAGGCCCAGGTTGAATTTTCAACTGGTCAGTGTCCAAAATGTTGAAGGAAGGAATATTCAAACATCACAGGGCTACAGTTACTCTGCTGGTTAAAGAGGATTTGATATTACAGGCAGTACTCTTGCACAGGTTTAATGGTGTACCATATTGTCAGGATGACTGGATTTTGAGTGAGGACTTATAGCTGTTCATGGATGCAGGGGGAGGAAAAGTTATGGCACCATAATTTGATGGGGAATAGTTGACAAAGAACTGGCCTTCTGAATGGCCTGATGGGTGGAAGAATCACATAGCATTTTTGGAACTAATGACCATTTGGACAGTATCAGTGGTCTGGAAATATAAGCTATAGAACAAGAAGGTGATCTTTCACTCAGATAATAAGGCTTTGTTCAGGATTTGTGGAAGAAATCATCCAGGTCTGTCTTAGTTTTATTGGTTCTGAGAAAGTTGATTTTGCAGAGTTTGTCAATTCATTTTAGTTTTTCAGATAGATATATTCTAGCATGGTTGAATGTAATAGTTGACAGTCTTTCTTGCTTTCAGTTTTGCAGGTTTTGATCGCTAGTACCAGAAGCAGAAGATCCATCCAGTTGGAACAACCAAGAAAGTGCAACACATTGGCAGGCTGTAGCAGCTTGGTTAGTACAACAGTCTTGGTCTAATTCTACTTAGATAGGGTTACCACCTGTCTCACTTTGCGAGGGACAGTCCCTCTTTGGGCAGTTGTGTCCTGCAAAATCAATAAAATGGCAAATGTCCTGAGATTTTAGGACAAACATATTTCCTATATTTTATGTAATAGTTGCATAAAAGTTATTCTGTATCTGAAACACCTAAACGTGTTAAGAAACAGCATAAGCAACTAAAATGCTACAAGAATAAGCTTTTATTTAGGCCAAAAAATAAACTTAGAGCAAACAACTAAACTGTTTAAAAACAATAAAAGCGAGTAACACTGCAAGCGGAGTCAGAAAACCCAGATACAATCCACAAAACACATTTAATGAGCGCTTTCAGTAAGATCAATGTCCCAACTTCATCAGACAACAAGAAAAAAACTATGACACCATTTTATATACAATTATCTCAATTACTTATCAAATAGAATACTAGAAGCTGCTTGTCCTTAAAGAAGTATTGAACCTAAGCAGAAACAGGGTCTGTACTAAGACAAAAAAATAAGCAGTATTGTAATACATTAAGCTATTAAACCTAAATAAAAGTATAAATAGAACCTAATAAATACATTTTAAATATTATAAATAATAACTTTTATAAATAGTAATTTTCATAAAACTTCAAAAGTTAAAAATTGCCGATCATAATAAAAACTATAAAAATGCCATCAAGAAAAAGTGCCAATGCAATCGAAAAGGGATGTTACTAGGCTTATCAGTGCAGATAGCAACTAGAAATATTACTAAACTTGTTGACGCTTATAATAACTGTATTATAGATGAATTACAAACAATGAAAAACCAAAAGTATTACCAAAAATTATATCATCTATTCAGGGCTAAATGTTTTAAAATGCATTTAATAGAAACCATTTTGTTTAGACCAGGAAAAATGTAAGCTTCTGTTTTAATCTGCCACATGATTTCATCTATTTCTAGAAGTAATTGCCACAGTCCACCTCTTGGATCAACATTTCTCTGCTGCAAAATAGTAAATCTAAAATTATGCTCAGGGAAAGACAACACGTGTCTGGCTAAAGCATTATTTGTATCCTTCTTATTAATTGCGTAAATATGCTCATAAATACGCTTTTGAATTTTTCTCTCGGTTTTTCCAATATAAAATGCAGAACAGTGGGAACAAATAGCTGCATAAATAACTCCCTTACTAAGGCAATTAAACTTCCCATTAATGTGCCATGTGGCATTGTTAATTTGAATCTTATCAACCATAATAAATCTACATTGGTGGCATGCCCCACAGTTCGACATGCCTAACTTGCCAACAACCTTAGGCTTACTCTTTCTTTCTAAAAGTGCTTTCAGATTTGCTCCTCTTCTAAAAGTGACTTTTGGTTTCACTCCTAATATTTTTAATAGACCACTGTCTTCTAAAATGAAAGACCAATTTTTATACAATACCTCTTTCATTCTATAATGGTCGATAGAGTAAGTACAAAGAAAACTGACTCTATAGTCAGGTTTCACTTCTTTTCGGGCCACACAAAGTGGCAGTTCAGACTCATCAACTCTTGGTTGTGGCTTATTAGCCAACAAAGATATAAAATAACCTGTGCTCCTCTTATAATTTACTTCAAGTATAATTGAATCTATCATAGCCTTGGGATAGCCTCTGTTGATAAACATAGCTTTAAGGAGAAGACATTCAGTCTGAAAATCTTCTTCTTCAGTGACCATCCTAGCCGCTCTGACCAACTGGCCTTTCACCACAGCCTTCTTTTGGTGGTATGGATGGCTACTGGTGAAGAAAAGAAAGGAATTAGAGTAAGAGGGCTTTCTATATATAATACGTTTATACTTTTGGTTCGTAGTATCCTTAAATAGTTTAACATCTAAGAAGCTGATAGATACTTCTTCCAAGTTAAAATAAATTCTAGAAAGTCTGTCATTGACGATATGCTGTCAATAAATTCAGAAACCAGGGTTTTAGGTAAGCCTAGTAACATCCCTTTTCAATTGCATTGGCGCTTTTTCTTGATGGCATTTTGATAGTTTTTTTTATGATCGACAATTTTTAACTTTTGAAGTTTTATGAAAATTACTATTTATAAAAGTTATTATTTATAATATTTAAAATGTATTTATTAGGTTCTATTTATATTTTTAGGTTTATTTAGGTGTAATAGCTTAATGTATTACAATACTGCTTATTTTTTGTCTTAGTACTGACCCTGTTTCTGCTTAGGTTCAATACTTCTTTAAGGACAAGCAGCTTCTAGTATTCCATTTGATAATTGAGTAATTGAGATAATTGTATATAAAATGGTGTCATAGTTTTTTTCTTGTTGTCTGATGAAGGTGGGACATTGATCTTACCGAAAGCGCTCATTAAATGTGTTTTGTGGATTATATCTGGGTATTCCGACTCCGCTTGCAGTGTTACTCGCTTTTATTGTTTTTATTTAGGCCAAAAAGTGAAGTTCTGTCCTTTGTACTGGCTGTAGGTATGTTTTTCCCTGCAAAATCTGATGTTTGTACTGAAAATGTCCCACTTTGGGCATTTAAAAAGGTGGCATACCTATACTTAGAAGGCATATAGATCAGCAATTGCTTAATTTTCTTCATTTGTGGAAGGTTTGCCAGTCTATCATAGGAGGTGGTTGCTTGTCCTGTTGGCTAGGTACCTGGCTCATTAATGTGTCTCTGCTCAGTGCCAGAAGTCTTAATGAACAATGCCCAAACTTGAGGGTCTTTTGCAACTTGAACTCATTCATATATGTTGTTGTGTCTTTCGGCTTTTCCTGGTTAGGGGTCGCCACAGCGGAACTCCGGTCCGCTAATGATTGGCAGTAGATTTTTACGTGCCGAGTTGCCTGCCCTGACGCACAACCTTCAAAGAAGGTACATCCATTCATAGTTACAAAAACATGGTTTCAGGCAACGTAAGCCTTCACTCTGTTCCTGAGTGTAACGCCTATAACATCTGCAGACACACCAGCACTCATGGGGGAGTATCAGTATTTGTTTTAGGACACCTCATGTGAACTGCTAGAAGGCCAACTCAAACTAAACAAGACTAATTAACACTTTATAGCTAGCTATAGAACACCTTCGATGTCCCCTTCTGAGCATGATATCTATCCTAACACATTGGCTGAAATTTGTATTAAACCAAGAACTTTCTAGTGGGGGACTTCAATTATCCATCAATAAACTGACTGACCTACACTGCCAATGGCTGGCATGTCCAGTGCTTTGTTGACATTATAAGTGCTAACTGTCTTTCATAAAGAGCTAGCCAACCTAAAAGGGGTCTCATTACCCTGGATCTAGTTCTCACAACTATGGCCACTTCTTGTACAGCTCCATGTGTATCATCATGTCTTGTTAAATCAGACCATAATTTAGTGACCTTTTCCTTTACAACTGGTGGAACTTCCCTTTTAAATAGCTCTGTGTTTAGGGACTTCTCAAAAGCAACCCTTCTTCTGTTACTTGTTGCCATATGTGGCATGGGATGCTGCACTTCTTACAGCATACACATATCCTTGCATTACAATACAATTTCTGAAAAATCAACTTAAATAGCATATGGTAATCAAGGTTTTTCTCCTGCAGAACATCCTAGATTAAAATCTTAGTGGCATTCTATTAACAAATCCTTGCCCTTTCTAATCCTGACTATTATAAGCTGGTAAGTCACTTAGTTAAAAAGTCAGACCCCAGAAAGGTCTGGACACCATAAGAAGCCATGGGAGTTAACTGGAAGTATACAAAAAGGCTCTATAGGCTTGCATGAGTTAAATAAATTCTGTTGTAATCCTACTCTGAAGGATCTTATTGCTGAAGCTGCTACCTATGCCTCTAACTTCTACACCCACTTAAATAGTTGCATTGATAAGGCAGGCTCTATCCACAATGAATATAACAAGAAGTTAATAATAGCACCCTGTGTTCGAATACTTGTATGAATAAATAAATTATATAACAAGAGAAAGAAACCGCCTAATGGTTATAAGAGAACTCATTCTACCTAGTTTAAGTGCACACATAAGCAGATTAACAAAGAGCTTAAGGTAACTATAAGGATT